>NC_133771.1:160739525-160878223 GCF_003597395.2 Chelonoidis abingdonii
TGCACACGGCCCTAGCCTAACCTCTAGGTGACCAGGCAAAAAGAGCGGGAATCTGCACACGGCCCTCAAGGTAACACACAGTGCTAGTGTGACCTTTGGATGACCTACAATTGGCCATACAGACGCCATCTTAAGGCCCTGCAGGCCGCCATCTTAGGCCAAAGGCCGTTGGGCTCCGACAGTTTTATTAAAAAATTACCCAAAAAGCTGTAAAAAAGGTGACAGAAAAATTTGTTTTTATACAACAAGGAAACATACATGAACATATGTACATGAGAACAAATTAAATGTGTCCCCTGTCTCAACAAGTGTTTCATTAATATACTTAGGACAGGGCATGAATTGGGCCGATACAAGTGAGCCAGAGTTCCACTCCTTCGCTCTCCCATTTGATTTCTGATTGAGGACATTGGCAGCATCAATCTGAATATCCAATTTTACAGCTCTTCAATCCTGAGGCCCATTGCATCTGCAAACATGTACTTTTCATTTACTCAAGATGCTTACCCTTATATTTAAAACAAGAAGCAATTAACTCAAAGAATCATTTCACTACTATGGAGCAATATTTTAAAGGCCATTTGACCTAGATATATGCTTATGAAGCAGCATTAAAGTTTTCAGTCTTGTGCTCTCAACACCAGATTCTGATGCTGTTGTTCACACTGAGTAGTTCCTTATGCAGCTGGTAGCACTGTTGATTTCAATGTGAGTAAAGGTGGCAGAATCTGTCTGTCATCAGTTAATAAAGTGACACATTCAGGATCCCAAGAATATTTGTTTTTAATTTTCATTAAATGTAAATCCTTTACATCTCTTTCCCAGTCTCAAACCAAGATCATGATGAAAGCAGATTAGCTGTACGTTGAGCTGGAGAAGTATGGAGTGCTGATCGTTGATACACAGAAATGTGGAGATGGAGGGGGCAGCATCAGCTGAGGGAGGTTGCCTGACTTCCACCAACATGGTTCACAATTTATTGAGTTACATGATGCATCTTACAGAAAAGCGACAGTTCCTGTGCTGCCCATTATGAATATCATTAGTGTTATTTTGTAGCTTAAGGTTTGGATTACATAGCAGTAATTAGCATAAAAATTAACAGAAATAAAATAAGTTATTTTATACAGTTATGTATCAGCACATATAAATACTTACCTTTTGTCCTTCAGTGTCAAGAAATCAATGTAACTTGTTTAAGTCATCTTGACTATCCCAGACCAATAGGTCTTGTGATTTAACCTGTCATGAAACTGTCACGCTTCAAAAAAATTGCTTAATTTTTTTTTTTAAAGTATTGGTGTTCTTGGTTTCAAGAGAGAAAATTGATTTTAGGTAGGCACACAAAGCAATGTGGCTTGGTCGGAATGAATGGAATGATTCACGGTTATAAGCGCAGACATGCTGGAGGAAGAATATTTTCAGAAAAATTATTAAATTTTGGAGTCTCCAGGTCTTTCATGTGACCCCTTATTTGCCAGTGATGGCTGAGAGACCTGTGTTTGTCTTGTTTTGAAGCCTTATGAGAGATGTGATGCTGTTGGCATCTGTTCCCAAACCATAGAACTTCATGTTTTTCCAACTAGGAAAGCAAAAGACATTCTTCATATAGAGATACTATATAATGCTCTGCTGTTTTGGTTATCATGATAAAACACCTGAAAAAGAGGTAGAAATAGAACAACTTTGTAATGTTTTCAAAAGGTTTTCCACTTATATAATCAGCTTGCAGATACTGATTAGTTAAGCCTCTTAATATCTCTTTGAGAAAGATAGATATCCCTATTTTACAGTGGGGCAAACTGAGGCACAGAGAAATTAAAATACTTTATTCAAGGTCATACAGAAAATTAATGGGAAAACCAGGAACAGAGAACCCAGCATTTTTTACTTCTGTTGTTTGTGCTCTAACTAATTGGTCACATTTCCTTCCTATTGTGAATTCTTGATGATTGTAATTAGTAATCCATTCTCCAAATATTCTCCACCATGTAAATGTTATGTTGAAGTCTTAATGTGGAGCCTGATGATATGAGATGCTTGGCGTTTTCTGCAATATGCTTAAGTACTTGACTTTCATTGACTCAATTGAAGCTGATGATGCTGAGCAACTTGAAGAATCAGGTCCTTAGTATTAAAAACAAACCAAAAAAACCCGCCTTGGCCCAATATCATTAAAGCACATCCAAAAGTGAAAACATAAAAATTCCAAATTCCAGTTTTAGGGTAGAATATAATGAATCTCCTTTGTAACCGTTGCACTGTTGCATTTACAGATTGTACACATTTTAGTGCAAAACCAGCCAACCTTTTTATCTGTTCTTAAAAGTCATCCATATTTATCCATTAGAGCAGAGGTGGGCAAACTGCAGCTTGCGGGCCACATCCGGCCTGTAGGACCCTCCTGCCCAGCCCCTGAGCTCCTGGCCCACGAGGCTAGTCCCTGGCCCCTCTCCTGCTGTTTTCCCCCACCCCCACAGCTTAGCTGACTCCACTACCGGTGCAATGCTCTGGGCGGTGGGGCTGCAGAGCTGCGGCCTGACCTGGTGCTCTATGCTGTGCGGTGGCATGGCTTGCTCCAGCTGGGCAGCACAGCTGCCTCCCCTAATGCTCTGGGCGGTGCAGATGTAGCGCTGCCAGCCACTGGTGCTACAGGCAGCGCTGCAAGGAGGCAGGGAGGAGGGGGGGTTGGATAGAGGGCAGGGGAGTTCAGGGTGGTTGTCAGGGGCGGGGGTGTGGATAGAGGTCGGGGTGGTCAGAGGACAGGGAACAGGGTGATTTAATGGGGACAGGGGTCCTGGGAGGGGAAGTTGGAAAAGAGGGGGGATTGGATGGGGCCGTATGGGCATTCAGGGGCAGAGGTTCCGAAGGCGGTCAGGGGACAGGGAGAAGGGGTGGTTGGATGAGGCAGGGATCTCAGGGCGGGGGGAAGTCAGGAATGAGAGGAGGGGTTGGATGGGGCGGTGGGGGGCAGTCAGGGACAGGAGATCTGGGGGTGGTCAGGGAATGGGTGGTGGTGGTGGATGGGGCTGGGGTCCCGGAGGGGCCGTCAGGGGACAGGGAACGGGAAGGTTGGGTGAAGCAGGAGTCCCAGGGGGACTGTCAGCGGGCAAGAAGCAGGGTGGGTCGGATAGGGGGCAGGGGCCGGGCCACGCCTGGCTGTTTGGGGAGGCACATCCTCCCCTAATCAGCCGTCCATACAATTTTGGAAACCCGATGTGGCCCTCAGGCCAAAAAGTTTGCCCACCCCTGCGTTAGAGAGACTATCCTAGCATTTTTCTTATACAGGCTTTGGTCTGTCGTGTCCATAATCCTGCTCTTGCTTCCCAGTGTTCAGTTAACTCTTTATAAGAAACTGCTCCATATTTTGAGGTTGCTTGTGTTCTTTATGACATAGGTGCAAAGTAAATGCCACATATGTGGACAAAACCATCTTGGAAGTTGGTCTAATCTGAATTTGCATAGACAAGAATATTTTCTTATGTATTTATTCTTTAATGTGCTGGTTTTTCTATGCTCTTCAAAACAGAGTTGTTTGTCTAATTTTATGCCGTTTTCCTCTTGTACAGGGAATGTAGTGGTGAGTTACCATGTATGCACTAAAAGAAAACTGCTTGGATAGACACCAGACCCATAATGTTGCTCATGGTAGGCAGGCACCATATATTTATACGTAAAATTCTCAGAAAACTCATACAACTGGTGCCTTGCTTATGGATGAGTAATGTCCTGTGTGTCTTTATAGCTGATTATGGATGCCTAGAGGGATCCTCCTTAGTGCTGCTAATGATTATCTCTTGCTCACCAAATATTCAATTTGTAAGTTTATTAACAGTTCTGTATTCATTTTAATGAAGAAGACTAGGTATATTCTACAACAGATGAACTATTCAAATTGTGCAAATATTCTTCAAACACTACAATTTAGATCTGTATAACTTTTGATGAAGATCAGAAACAGGTTTCAGCTAACTAAAGTGTTTGCCGCCTAAAGCAGTGTGTAGGCATTTTTTGTAGCTTCAGAACTTTATCCTGATTAGTATTTTGATAAAGATTTCATAATATATTAGCTTGATATATGAGCTGTTTTTTTGTAACATTTCAGTACTACGTGTAGTGCAAGCTTCTTTTTTCATAAATTATGCTATTTAAAGAATGAGCACTCCTTGATCAATCCTGATGGATTTCCTGGAAGACGCAAGAAAGCACTTTCTGAAATAAATAAGTCTTCTCCCCAGAGTGAAACAGGAGAAACTGAGAGTGAGCATTTGCATCTCCTGATTTCTTACTACTTTTCCCTACTATGTGTTTTGTTGTTTTTTTGTAAACTACTAAACATAAGGCTTGTCTACATGAACATTTAGTTTACGGCAAGCTGGTGCGTGAATCTAACTCACTAGCCTGCTGTAATCCTACTGTTCATGTGAACCCTGCTGACACACTAAAAGTTTGTTAATTCACTTTAATTTTACTCCCCTTTCACAGAATCATAGAGGTTAAAAATGGAAAAGAACTCCAGTCTCTGGCCAACACAGGTTTGTCCCCTACAGTATATTTGCCAGTACTTTGTCAAGTATAGTGTTAAAATGTTTAAGTGACAGGAGAGCTTATTCCACAATATGATAGAACACAGTTAAGAAGTATTTCCTGGTAACAGCCCATTTACTTTTTCTCAATTTCATGGCATTTGTCTTAGTTATATTCTCATTCCTTCCGTGACGCATCACTTGCTTACCCTACCAGGGGACCATAATAGTTGTTACTGGGAAGTGTGTTAAAAAAGAATCAAAAATATTATGTGTATATAAATATATTAAAATTGTGTCTGTTTGAAGATGTCGCTCTCCCCACTCCTCACCATGGTGCGTGTGTTCTTAGACTGTAAGCTGTTCAAAGCAGGGTCCAAGATGTGTCTTAATATATGTTTCTACAACACCTAGCACAGTGGAGCTCCCATCCTGAATAGGACCTCTGGGCACTGTTGCAGTACAAACATTAATAATGACGACGATAGGTTACACAAAAAAGGAGGCAGTTGATTAAGTAGCCTCTTGACATAATTGAAGTGTAAGTGCCATAAAGAAATACAACTGCTTTGAAGAAAACAGGTTGAATATTTTGGAAATCAAATTATAGAAATGTCTCTTCTTGAAAGTATATTACAAACTAAGGTAGCAAGACAAAAAGCTTCTAGATTACCTTTTCTGAGTTATGCCCGATTTTCCAGAAACTGTATTTTTAAGGAAAAAGAGCCGTAATCTACAACTTGGTTATGCTCCAGACCCAAGAGGAAATGGATTATAGCAGTTGTGACTGTGACGAGCAGATGTTTTGGTTGGACTAGCTATCAACCATCTGACTCATCATAAATCCTCAGTTCCCGTAAATTCCCAGTTTTCATTTACAATAGGTAGGATGCAGGAAAACAATGCTTTTAAATTAAAAATATAAAATGTAGTTTTGGTATTAACAGTTAACCACAATCCATATTAATTTACAAAACGATAAATTTTTGTAAAAGAGATGCAGCTGTTCCAGTAAAATGTAAAACTGAAGGGTAGTTGTGAATGGCAGCTTCATTAGCTGTGAATGAAAGCCAGCACATGATCATTTAGATAGTGCTAATTAATATAAATTGAAATACAGTTCAATTATATCTTACTTTTTGCTTCCTATGTTATTTGGTGTCCCTTATTTAAGCTTCCAAGGAAAGACCATTTTTTTTCTTTGAATGGCTCAGAACCACACTTTTCATAACTTTTGTGTGGGTTTTGTATTTTCACAAAACCTGGAGATTTTTAGTAGTTTTCAGGATTTACCGGTAGATATTCATCCTGATTCTTATTTACTAAAGTTCTGACATGGGTGTACAATATAAATGACAACTGAGAGTTGTGACTTTTCTTCCAGTTTGTCAAAAACTTAAAAATTGCACTTACATCTTAAATATTTTACCTGCTGTTTTAAGTAGCACTGAAGGTGACTAACTGAAAGAGACTAGAGGAAAATCCACCTTTTTCGTTTAGTTTCTTTACATTGTGCATTGACAGCACTTTTATAGTCATTTTCATTGACTTCCTGTGCAGTCCATTTTCTCTGTTGTGTGAGTTTTTCACATCAAAATGGGAGAGAGCGCATTTTTTAAAGTAGGAATGTATAATTGTAAAAAAAGCCACTTAAACTGTTGGAGGGACATCCTGGAACTAGTTTTAATTGTGTGTATTTTTTTAAGTGGGCTAGATTTCAAGTTGTTTAAAATGTCCCTTTAAGATACTTTGTATTACTGAGAACTTGGTATTTTTACTTACTACTATGTGCTTTATCCAAGAATCTCAGAAACATTGTCATTATGTCACACAATACTTTTGTGATGTAGAGAAGGATTATTATCTCCATTTTACAGATGGGGAACTGAATATAAATAATACCCACCTTTTATAAAGTTTCTAATGAAAGAAGCTATATAAATGCTAAGTATTATTATTTTTAGCCTAACTAGTGTAACTACAGATGCTATTATTCATTATAAAAATTCCATTCTTAATTCATGAAAGTGTCTGATTCTGTTCTGAAATGTATGAGCTACTTGCTTTAACAACATCCTGTGGCAGCAAGTTCCATGGTTAATTATATGTTGTGCAAAAGATTGTTTCATTTTAAATATTCAGAATGTGTTGCCATTTAAGTTTGAGTACCTTTTTCTTTTTGGATTCTGGAAATGGGAAAAATACTGAAGAAACAAAATTTGCTTATGACACTGAGGAAGATACAGTAATAAGAAAGTATATTCTCTAAATATATCATTCTTTCTGAAACTAAATTAAAAATAATAATAATGGTGCTTTTGCTTTGTTATTTTACTTAGTCTGTTGTGTTAGTTCTGTTTTGCCTGTTCTTTGAGACTAAAACATGTACAAAATGTAGACAGACGGGGAAATAATGTCTGGTTATACTTGGTACAAAACATAAAAACATCCTTGGCCTTTTGACTCTGGTGATCCCTGCGAGGGAGCTGCCTTTGTCCTGTGAAAAGATAATTGTTTCCCAACACAAACACTGAATATCAAGTCATCCAATCATTAACAGCTCTGTAGAGATGCAGCTCTGAGGGGTTAAATCTTGACTGGCACAGACACATCAAAAAGGTCCATTAATTTAAAAGCCAGATTTTTTTCCCCATAGTTTATCTGTACAACATGTGTTTTCAATTTAGTTTTATAAACAGCAATTGTAACCGATATGCTAAGGTTGAATGCAGTTCCACCAAGCGGATTGTTGCATAAATAAAAGTGAAGCACAGTATGAAAGAAATAAACAGTGTGTTGTTATGTATAAAAGGACTTAATTATAATAATGTTTGATAGTCTAACATAAGTAAATGTGCACTTAGGTCCAGCCAGTCTATACAAAAATGACCTTTTTGCGACTTTGTATTGTGATAGCTGTGGGGCCATCCTGTGTTGGCCAGGGTGAGCCACAGGTCAGCCAGTTTCATAACAGCTCTGTAACAGTTACTGTATTATGGTACTTTTAAAACCTTTTTTGGAGAGTTAAGCATATTGTGTTTGTAACTGACCTTTTTTATACTGTATATTTGAAAAATGACAATCTGAAATGTAGTAGACAAATGTCAGTTTCTTTCCACAAACTTGTACTGAATTTAGCTATTTTAATATTCAGTGCAATGCCATGTTGGCAGAAGTAGTTGCACCATTAACTAGTTACTATTGTATATTATTTTTTGTAGAGGGAGAAAAATTAGGCATCCGTGTTTACCACCTGTATTGCAAACTTCAACTTGTTGCAACTTAAATGTCTAAGACATTGTATTCATGTAAAATTATATATTTTAAAAATTCATCCACCATGAAAGTCCCTATTAAATGCTGTTACACTGCTCTACAGCCAAAATGCTTCTGAAATAAATGTAGTCAAACTTTACTAATTCTGGGTCACTGAGAACGAAAATGATGCTTAAAATTGTTGATTGGTTCTAGTCTAGCTGTTCAGCTCCAGACTACAGCAGTGGAATCTCCTGGCAGGTGACGTTAGGGTTTCCATGTTCCGTGACCGTCAAAAGGATCTTGTCCCATTCTTCTACATGGAAGGTGATCTTGTAGCCTGTAACAACATCGATGGTGTGATGGCAGCCCTCAACATCGTTCACGATCCAGATGAGTGGAGACTGTTCATTGATTCATCAAAGACGAGTCTTAAAGCTGTTTTGCTGCATAATGGCAATGTTTTGCCATCAATTCCAGTTGGTCATGCAGTCCATATGAAGGAAACCTATAACAACATGAAACAACTTTTGAGGTGCATAAACTATGACCAACATCAGTGGCAGCTTTGTGGCGATTTGAAGGTTGTTGCTCTCTGCTTGGTCTGCAGACTGGATACAAACAAAGTACTGCTGTTTTCTCTGTGAATGGGATAGTCGTGCAAGAGACTCCCACTACATCAAGAAAGATTGGCCACACCAACAGTCATTGGAGCCTGGGGAGGAAAAGTGTTCAGCATCCACCACTTGGTTGAATCAAGGAAGATTTATTACCACCCTTACACATCAAGCTGGGTCTGATGAACAACTTTGTCAAGGCCATTGACAAAAACACAAGCAGCTTTCAAGTACCTCCGTTTGAAAATTCCAAGGTTAAGTGAAGCTAGATAAAGGAAAGTGTCTTTGTTGGTCCTCAGATTTGTGAACTTCTTCGAGATGATGCATTTGACCATGCACTGCGTGGCAAGGAAAAGATGGCATGGAAAGCTTTCCAGTTAGTGGCAATAAATTTTCTCGGAAAACAATAAGGCAGACAACTACAGGTATTGGTGGAAAACCTCCTCAAGGCATACAAAAGCCTTGGTTGCAACGGTCACTAAAGATACAGTTTTTTTGCACTCTCATCTAGATTTTTTTCCACCGAACTGCGGAAGGCAGTGAGCGACGAGCATGGCGAGCGATTTACCAGGACATGCAACAATGGAGAAACACTATCAGGGCAAATGGAGCCATCAATGCTTGCAGACTATTGCTGAACAATGACAAGAGATGCTCCAATTTAATGAATACAAGAGACAAGCCAAGAAGCGCCGAGTAGACACTGAATAGGACTAAACTAGGTACAGTAATAGTTTTTTGCCTTTTGTTTCATATAAATTTTATTTATAAACCCTTTTGCTGATTTTTTAAAGTGTTACATAAACAGGACAGGTGAAGTATTATCATGTAAAGCAACCAAAAACACATGAAAAGACCTAGGTTAACAATTTATGATTAAAACTCTACTATCTACACAATATACATAGACAAAAAATGTAAAAACTTAAATATCTTAGAAAGAGTAGCCAATCAATTGTTTTAATTGTCATATTTAAATTCAGCACATCAAAATACATAATAAATACCACATTTTATCTCTGAAGCAGATGACTTCTCAAAAATTGTAGTCATAATAATTCTTGGTAATTTTCATTTAGTTTCCTGATAGATGTTTTTATATCTCAGTCTTTTGAAGTTCTTTTCATCACTGAGCTCTTGAAGGAAGGAAGGTAGAGCTAGATGGTATATTCTAGAAGCTGTGCATGTACTGTCACATTGTATTGAGTGTGTGGGTGGAGAGGTGAACTTTTGATCTATTTGAGCATTAATAATACTCATGTGGGATTTTAACTATTCAATTTTGCCTTGCCGTTGTGCAGCCAATGAAAAGCATGTGTTCTCTGCTAATGTGAGCATGATGTTTGACAAGGGTTTCTAGGATAAAAGAATTTGTGGTCCTGGAGATACCCTGAATATGAAAATGGTAAATGTACTCTATAGCTTGCATCATGTGACAAATGCTTATCAATTAAAACAAGATCCTTTTGATCCTTAGACTCTACTGCTTAATCAGTTTTAACACTTCTGTTCATCTGATTAGTGTGACTTAGCAAGTTAATAGGGACAACACAGTTAATATTGCACGTAGACTTCAGGAGTGAAAGACGTTAATTGTCTCAAATTTTTGCTAGCCATGAAAATATATGCAGTACTAGGGGGAGGTTTTGTGGACTGTGATCATTATTGTTGTGTTGTAGATCAGAACTATGCCACAGAGTGGAGAAATATCTGAAAAAACAGTCAGCTCTTTCTTATTGTTTTGTGTAATATGGCCAGCCTGTTCTAAGGCCCTGCCACACTACAGTTTTTAACTGTCCATATTTTTCCTAAATGGATGGAAGCAAATGCAGTTTATCAGAGAGCTAGAGTGAGACACACATATCTTGAAAGACTACTTAATGGACAACGAATTGCCCTATTTTACTTGATGTCATTTAAGGTCACTACCACTTATGAGTTACAAAATCACAGTTGGAAGTTAGTGCAGATAGGGCCTAAATTAGAGAGGGGCACCTCAGAGATTGGTTATGAAAGGGCAGCCTTAAATGCACACTCTAACTTGCACTGAGGCCAGGGCTGGGGCAGAGAATCAGGGAGCCATAGCCTACACCTTAATGTCACACGCACACTCCCACTCCCAAATCCTTTCACCCTCAGCTCAAACAGAAGCTGCACACAACAGAGAATCAGGTCTATATACTTCAACAAAAGTTTATAAATGTAACATCTGGGTGTATAACTCAATGACCCAACAATATATGAAGATTCTTTGGTATTTTCATCAGTTGTTTATAACAATCCCTGGAATCTTAGAAATGAAATCTGTTTTTTACTGAAATGTTTATGCTCCAACACACTGAAAAGATGGTACGTTACTGTAAAGGGTTGCTTGTGAATGCTGGGCTAGCATCATTGATTTTCTTTTGATCCATTGAAGAAAAATGAGCACTGTGGAATTTGTTGTCAAAATATTTTAAAAAATTAAGTGAAATTTACAAACAGATTTTTTTTTAATTGTCTAATTGAGGCCCTTCAACCTTTGATGTCTCTTTTACCTACTCTGGGTATTTGACCCTCTTTGACCCCTTAGTAGTAAGGTTCTGATTACTTTAAGTTTGATGTTACCTGCTTTTTCGTTGTATTCAGGATGTGAATGAAGATCCAGGAGAGGATGTTGCTCTTCTCTCAGTCAGTTTTGAGGATACAGAAGCTGCTCAGGTTTTCCCCAAGCTATATCTGTCCCCACGTATTGAACAGTAAGTAGAATAATTGTTGAGTATTCCAGTTCTTCTCAGAACTTTTAATTTTTACTCTGATTGTTTATGTAGGAAGTCTTTGGTAGGCCATAAAACCACTTTGGTTTTTAATTGACAAAAGCCATGACAGTGATTACTGTAATTGGCTTTGACTGGAAAGGAGCAATTCAGTTAGTCTTACCAGTCCCATTTTGATGTGCCTCCCACTTATAGAGCTGAGCCACCATTGGCTAGACTGTTGTTGGGTCCACTGATCCCTGAAAATCAACCTACGTTTTCCTGGAATGACTCGTACTGGAAGCGGCATCAGGTTCAGCTTAGCAGGCAGATTTCCCCCAGGGATGGGAGAGTTTTGTTTTTTAAGACTGTGTTTATATATTTATGTATGTGTAGATGTGCACTGTGCCTGTGTGTGATTGATACATATTCCCTGAAGAGAGGCAGATTGTACAATAGAAAGGGATACAGTTAAAAAGTTTTGAATCAATGTTTATTACAAGAGCTGTAAAGCTATAATTATTAACTGTGGTCAGGAATTTGCATCTCAGTAAGATGTTTTTCCGGGGGTGTGTCAGAATATTTGATTTTAAGGTTGTTGGACAACACCGTTGGCACACAGACTTGCTAATAAACTAATTTTTACTCCTAAAATGGAAGGGTCAGAGGGAAAAATCTATCTGCTTCCTAAATTAGATTTGGCTGCTTCCATTTTTGGAATTAACAATGTCCCAGTGTTCCCCCTCCCCTTCAGTGCTTCAGTCTTGAAATATCTGCTTGAAAGTTTCATGAAAAGCACTTCAGGCTTACAAGTGACTTTCACTAGAGGTACGTTGGAAAATCTTGTAGTGCAAGTCCTTATTTTGCACAGCACCTGACAAATTAAAGTTTCCCAAAAGAAAACCTTTGTAGTTTGTTACCTTGAAGAAAGCCTCAAAGATTCGTAATGCCCTTACAGAGGAATATTGAAAAAGCTTCTTAATATGGGGAGGAGGTCTGGTTGCCTAACTATAACTCTAGATTGCAGAATAAGGAACCAGTGGTAGTGGGGGAAGAGTTTGATGTTAATAAATACACTTTAAAAGGAGAGCTCGTTTTTCACCTTCTTTTGTTTTGCCTTTTTAAGCATTTTAATTGGTTTATCTACATTACTACACAGAAGTAACTCTATTAGACTTTGCAGTTACACAGAGGTAGAGTTAAAGCTAACATTGATTCAGAGCTTTAGTTTTTCTGGTCAATACTGAAATGACATTCCTTTCAACTGCTGAAAACACCTTGGGTGGAGTAGAAGAGATGAAAAAATACTGACTACCATAGATTTAGAGCAGCTCACTAATAATACATAGGGTTTGCAAAAGGGCATGACATTCTGATATTTAAACCAAAAAGGCATTGATATGGATAAGATGGCTGACCAAGCGGATGTGTTAAAAAAATCCAAGATTAGTTCTGAGATAAAATCATAAGATTTACAAGGTATCTGGGAAGAAAAATCTGTAGAAAATGTATATATTGCTTCTTTTGAGTTTTCAAGTCTTTCTAGCATCTAATCTTATTTTAGAAAAGATTTTTGTTCTCTCCTGCATTTAACATTATTTATGGCTGTGTTGATTTCATTAGTGGCTCATTTTAAATGCAAGTCATTTTCTCTGATGAGCTTTGTGATAGTGAAAAGGTTAGCTCAGGTACCCTTGATTAGGGTAACAAGTTATATGCAGTCAGATTAGAGTAATTGATTATATGAACTGACTTCTTTTTTAATAAATGCTGAATTAACCTGATTGTATCATTAAATGCATTTAATTTAATGAATTTAGTTTAGGCAAGTTACATAATTTCTCTGGGCCTATTTATTTTCCTATAAACTGTTGTACTTAGTTACAATGCTCCAGAAGTGTGTTGTTAGGCTTAACTAATATATTCATTGAAGTTGTTGTTTGCCCTTAGATGGGAGATTCAGATTAGTAGTTGTAATAATAGCATTGCTGGTACTTTTTTGGCCAGAATAATGCAGATAATAGTCAGTTACTTTACTTGGTAATTTCACTGTTCCTGTCTCAAGTACAAGTGATGATACATTGGTCTACCATAAATTTCCTCTCTTCAGTGTGTAGGGAAGTAATAATGCAGAAAATCTGCAGGTTGAAGGTGCATTAGTATCTTATCTCCTCCCTTCTCCTTACCCCCTCCCCCTTGCCCCAGCTGCCTAGCTCTTACTATTCTTTTCTAGCAACTATGCAGGAGTTTTAGGTGATCATATTTCCGAAAGGGAAAACAGGACACCATGTGGGGCTGGCCCAAGGCCTCCCCCACCCTGAGGGCTGGTGCTGGCATCACTACTCTTCCCCTCCCTCCCGGCATGTTCCTCCGCACCCTACTCTTTTGACGAAAGTGGGCATTAGTCCTGTTTGCCAAAGAAGTCAGGTCGGCCAGGACAGGGCTTAAAAAAGGGACTGTCTCAGCCAAAACGGGACGTATGGTCAACCTAGTTTTGGAAACAGAAGGCGTATTGATGGAAAGGGAGAAGAGTTGGGGGAACAGCCTCTCAATTCAGCATGTTTCCCATTCAGAGTCATTGTTCCTGATTAACTCCTTGTGTGGACACTCTTATTCAGGAGTGGAGTTATCCAGGAACAGATGTTGAACTTTAAAATCACGCTATGCCGTAATCCCACTTCTTTGAGTGCTTGCTCATATTGATTCCAATTAGGTGTGCGTGCGCTGAGTGCACGATCGTCAGAAGATTTTTACCCTAGCAACACTCAGTGGGTCGGCTGGGTGCCTCCTGGAGTGGCGCCTTTATGCCACCAGATATATGCCCCTGCCGATCCAGCGTCCTCTCAGTTCCTTCTTACTGCCCATGACAGTCATTGGAACTGTGGAGCACGGCATAACTGATCTCCACTTCCCTAGCACTTTGCTCATTTATACCTGTAGATAGTTGTTATAGTGTAGTTGTAGTTAATAGTAGCTTTTGTAGTAAGTGTATATAGTAATTGGAAGTAAGGGGCTTCTCCCCTTCCCAGTACCGGGCCCATGCCTAGGTCTATGGGTTTCAAACCCTGCTCGGCCTGCCTCAAGTCGATGTCTACAGGAGACCCCCACAACTCCTGTCTGAAGTGCCTGGAGGAATCCCATCAATCAGATAAGTGCTGCATTTGTAAGATATTCAAGCCTTAGACAAAAAAGAAGCGGGACTTTTGTTTGAAGCAGCTCCTCATGGAAGCGGCACTTAGCCCAACACTCTCTGCCCCGAGCCGAGACCTGGCACCATCGGTCCGAAGTCACCTGTAGATCTTCATTGAGAGCCAGATCTACCTCCCGGCACTAATACGATTGTTGGTCCTGGTCAAGATCGCGGTACCACTCAAGACCGCGGCACCGATCTCCATCCCCGTGTCGTGGGCCAACAACACATGACAGTGCAACCCAGCATGAGCGATCGGCTCCACCTTGGTCTTCTCACCCCAATTCGAGGTCATCCCAAGCAGAGAGTGGCTACCATGTCCATGACCAAGACACGGACAGAGCTAGCCAATGGCACGACGAGGGGCAGGATCTTGCGCAGGGACCCCCCACAATGGTCCTTTTGGACCCCTTGGGCATACCATCAGGCCCAAGGTGTCCCATTGGGAGCTTCTCATTCTGCCCACTCAGAACCTCAGGTCCTGGAGGCCCCAGGGAGCTCGGAGGCAACAGCCCTACCCTCAGCTCAGGACCATGTCCCTAGCATGGAGGACCTAGGGCAGCCGGACCCCCCTCACAGCAGGACTTGCCGCAGGACCCATTAGTCCTGGACATATCCTCCTCATCCTCCCCATACGAGGTGGTGGCAGGCACATCCTCCTCTGGCCACCACCTATAGACCTCCATGTGCACCAAGACTTGCTTCGTAGGGTGGCACAAAACATGAACTTCCTGGTGGAGGAGATGGTGGAGGTCAAGGATCCAGTGGTGGACATTTTATCTGCTGAGACCCCCACACATATAGCCTTGCTGTTTATTAGGACCATCCAGGCTAATGCCAATACAAGCTGGGAGTCTCCGGCGTCTATTCCTCCCACAGCCAAGAGGGTGGAGAGGAAGTACTTGGTCCCCTCCAAAGACTAGGTATTTGTACACTCACCCCCAACCATGCTACCTCGTTATACAGTCCGTTAATGAGAGGAAAAGACACGGTCAACAATATCCTGCTCCCAAATCTAAGGACGCTAGATGCCTGGATTTATTCGGGCACAAGATCTATTCGACTGGCGGTCTACAATTTAGGGTGGCTAACCAGCAGGCCCTATTGAGCCGTTATAATTATTATACCTGGAACTCAAAGGGGAAGTTCAAAGAGCTGATTCTTCAGGAGTCCAGGGAGGCGTTCGGGGCCTTGCTAGAGGAGGGCAAGAAAGTAGCCAGGACACTCTTGCAGGCTTCGATAGATGCGGCAGACTCGCTGGCTAGGACTCTAGCCTCAGGCGTAGCTATACGCCGCATCTCGTGACTGCAGGGTCCCATCTTCCACCGGAGCTGCAACAAACAATTCGGGACCTGCCCTTTGATGGCCAGGGACTATTTTCAGACAAAACTGACTCCAAAGTCTGAAGGATAACTGGGCCATCACGCGCTCATTGAGCATGCATACCCCGGTGATGCAACGTAGGCCCTTCCGACCCCAACCGCAGCACACGTACCCTAACCCCCAGCCGAGACAGGACTTTTCTAGAAGATGCACCTGTGGTGGTAGGAGGAGGCAATCTGGTCCTCAGACAGGCCAGAACCAGGGCCCCCCAAACCATCAGCAGGTCCCAAACAAAACTCTTGAAGGTGTGCCTGAGGGCGGAGTACCAGTCTCCTTACAGGATCCTTCCCCACCTTTCAACAATCACCTTTCCTATTTCCTCCCTGTGTGGTCCTGCATAACATCAGACCACTGGGCCCTACATACAGTGGAAAGTGGATACCAACTTCAGTTTGTTTTGTCCCCCCCACTTCCCACCCTCCCTCCCCCATCCCTCTTCAGGGACCCCTCTCACGAGTTCTGTTCTCTCCAGAGGCACTCCCTGGGCTCCCTATTGGACACCTTCCTGATGTCGTGGAAAGACCATCTGCTCTACGTCTTTCCTCCATTCCCATTAGTCCACAAGATCCTTCTCAAATTGCGAAGAGACAAGGCCTGCTTAATCTTGATTGCTCCAGCGTGGCCCAGGCAACATTGGTACACCACTTTCCTCGATCTGTTGGTGACCACACCAATTCCACTCCCGTTGTGACCAGACCTCATCACTCAGGAGCAAAGCCGACTGTGTCATCCGGACCTGCAATCCTTCCATCTCACAGCATGGATGCTGCATGGCTAACTCAATCTGAGCTACGTTGCCCCTGCTCAGTGCAGCATGTACTTTTGGGTAGCAGAAAGCCCTCTACTCGGTCTATGTATTTGGCCAAGTGGAAGAGTTTCTCCTGCTGGTGTGCCCTGAGCAATACTGCCCCTCTGGAGGTGCCAGTACCAACCATCTTAGACTATCTCTTGTCCTTGAAACAGAATGCCTGGCAATTTCATCCATCAGAGTACACCTAGCAGTGATTTCGGCCTTCCACCCGGGCAAAAACGGGCACTCGGTTTTCTCAAATCCCATGGTCAGTAGGTTCCTCAAGGGATTGGAATGTCTGTACCCACAAATTTGGCATCCAGCCCCTATGTGGGATCTCAACCTGCTCCTATCCAGACTCATGGGTGCCCTGTTCGAGCCGATGGCCACTTGCTCACTCCTGTACCTTTCTTGGAAAACAGCTTTCCTTGTTGCTATCACCTCAGCGAGACGTGTGTTGGAGCTTTGAGCCCTCACGTCGGACCCACAGTATACAGTGTTTCATAAGGATAAGGTACAGCTGCATCCACACCCTGCCTTCCTTCCTACGGTGGTGTCTACCTTCCATGTCAACCAAGACATATTCCTTCCGGTCTTCTACCCGAAGCCGCACATTTCTCAATGAGAACAACAGCTGCACTCCCTAGATGTGTGCAGGGCCCTTGTCTTTTACATTGAAGGAATGAAACCTTTTAGGAGGATGACCCAGCTGTTCATAGCTGTGGCAGACCGGATGAGGGGCCTTCTGGTCTCTACCCAGTGCATCTGATCCTGGATCACATCATGCATCCGTGCATGCTATGACTTGGCTAATGTCTCAACTATGCACCTTGCCACCCACTCTACTCGGGCTTAAGCTTCGTCCTTTGCCTTCCTGGCTCATGTATCCATACAGGAGATCTGTAGGGCAGCAACTTGGTCATTGGTATATACCTTTGCTTCCCACTATGCAGTAGTGCAGCAGTCCAGGGGTGATGCTGCATTTGGTTCAGCGGTCTTTCACTCCGACCCCACCGCATAGGTAAGGCTTGGGAGTCACCTAATTGGAATCGATATGAGCAAGCACTCGAGGAAGAAAAGACGGTTACTCACCTTTTTAACTGTTGTTCTTCGAGATGTGTTGCTTATATCCATTCCAAACCCACCCTCCTTCCCCACTGTCAGAGTATCCAGCAAGAAGGAACTGAGGGGGCGCTGGGTTGGCAGGGATGTATACCTGGTGCCATAAGGGTGCCACTCCAGGGGGCGCCACAGCCGACCCACCAAGTGTTGCTAGGTTAAAAATCTTCCGATGAATGTGCACGCGGCGTGCGCGCACCTAATTGGAATAGATATGAGCAACACATCTCAAAGAACAACAATTACAAAGATAATCGTCTTTTCTTCAGTCAGAAAGTGTTAGAACAGATTATCCATTTCATTTATAAAATGCCATCACCGTGATATGTAGGCACCAGTAATCCATAGTATATAATTACTTTTCTGATCCATTTAGTAGTCATTTACAATAAATTACTCTTTCAAAGTAACTTACGCTCATTGTAATTTTTATTATCTTCCCTTATTTCTTGAGGTAGATCTCTTCTCAGCATGTTTCGCTGCTCTTTAATTTAGGCTGCTGAATCTGCCTTCATTTTAAAAGCATCTTTTCTTGTAATTTAGAAGTTTCGTGACCAGGTTTCCGGTACTCTCTGTTGAACTGGGCTTCCTTGCAAGGTTACATTGGAGTTCTCTGAATTCCCAAAAAATTGTCCTGACAGAGGTTCTGACACAGTTAAGATGTCATATGGGCTAAACGTCCATTGTTTGAAAACTGAAGTTTTTAACCAACAATATTTACTACTTTGCATTTTTTGTTTTTTAAAACTACAAAATAACTTCAAGAAGTCCTGAGGATTATCTTAATGACTTGAGGCCATGACATGTTACATTGCGTTGTGCATTGCCACAAAAGTCTCCCGCTACTGCTAAACATTATAATTGAATATACCAAAACGGTTTAAGCAAATTAGCAAAACAGTTTGTATGCAGCAGGTTTTAAGGAGAGGTAATAGCAATTTTGGGAAGCATTTTGGGGAAATTATCAACATTTGCGGAAACAGAACAATGTTACAAAATGCCCCATTCCCACATAATTACAATGTAACTTTATTAATGCTGCCAACAGTAGCCCTGTTAGGGAGGAATATTAAATGAGCTGTACATTCACACTTTATGAAAAAGGCTCATTCTGCTATGAATGTTTCCACTTTGGGAGCAAGTAAACCAGAGCTCCGTTGTTATGAAACACGAAAGTTGGCCATATTTTCTGAGAGATTTTGTCACTATTAGGTCCTATCCTGACCATGACCATACTTTCTAACATGTATATTTACCCACAGATCATATCAGCAACTTGAGGCATAACACAATATCCTGTAAATACGCTGTTTTTACTTTGCGCAGTTATTAAAATGCACATTGGTGTGTTTTATATGTGCATGGTAAACAAAATAATACTTGCATTACACATATCATCATAAGCTCTCGAAAGGATTAGCAAAACTGGGAAAGTGTCCTCGTTTACAGAGTGGAAAGTAAGGCACAAAGAGATTGGGTAACTTGCCAAAAGGTCACACAGCAACTCAGTAGCTGAGTAAAGAATACAACCCAGGGGCCTGATCCAGCTTGCATTCAAGGGGTACAGGGTCAGGCCCAAGGAATTTGACGCCCATTCCTGTGCTGCTTACCACAGTAAGAAATCCTTGGAAGAAAAGATCTTGCCTGACATAAAAATGCTGAAAACTGGTTATTAGTTTTTCAAAATACCAACAGTCACTGACTGTATTAAAAGTAATTTGCTTAATTTATTTTATATATGTTTGAGTTTTGAAAAGCACTCTCTGCTTTACCTTAAACTTTTTTAAAGAAAATATTTTCAAAATTTAAACAAATTGAATCCAGGTTCAGACACTTGAATGAATTTTCTGCTTGAAGAGATTTTGTATGTTGTAAATGGGCATCATCGCAATAATCTGTCAGTTGGCCTCAGTTAGCATTCTCAGCCAACTGAGAATCTCTATGGCCTGGTCTACACTACAAAGTTATTACCGGCATAGCTATGTTGGCTAGAAGTGTGAAAAAATCATGCCCCAGGCTGACATAGCTATTCCAGCAAAACTTCCAGTGCACACACAGTTGTGCTGACCAGAAAAGCGGCTTCTCTGGGTATAGCTGATGGTGAACTTCTGTAAAACTGCAGAACTCCTCCTTCTGTTGGCATATGCTGTGCCTATTGTAGGGAGCTATGCCAACATAGCTATTCCGGCATAGGCTCTGTAGTATAAACATGGCCTTTGTATCCTCATGAATCTTATCTACGCTAGCATTTTGGGGAAATCTTTCACTGTTGCAGTAGTACCTATGCTGTTCTGCTGGTGGTGGCAATAGTAGGAATGCTCATGTAAACAGGGCTCAAGTGTGTTGTCTAACCATGTTTTAAGTAGGTCTAGATAACATTGTAGTAAGAATTTCTGAGCCTTGTCTACACTGGCATGCCCACTGTTGCTAGCACCACCATAGCTGCACGGGTGCTAGTGCAACAGCGGGAGATTTCCTTGAAAATGTAAGTGACGTAATTATAGAGAATGACTAGACTTTCCATTCCTCGAAGTGGACTTTCCAGGCCAGGTTTGGAGCCTGTTGGTGGTATGGTGTCTGAGAAGCTTGTAGAGCTTCTGCCTGGACTGTACTTGTTCTGTGTATAAATAGAGAATCTGTAGTACAGTCTCCAGAACTATCAGTCCAACATCTTTTACTAGCACTGAATTTACTTATTTTCTCTCTAAGAATCTCTAAGAAAAAAGGGTTTATGATAGAAAACCTATCACATCATTACATTTCCTGCTACTATCAAAGTCACTAGAATCTAAGGGCTTGTGTACACTGCAAAATTAAGTTGACTTAAGTCGATATACAGCCACTGCAGTAATTAAAGCGATGGTTCACGTCCACATTTGCTCCTTCTGTCGGTGGTGTGGGTCCTCCTCACCAGGTGCGCTATCCACCGACTGAAGTAGGGCATTGAAAGATGCTGACAGCTGGAGCGCAGTACCCTTGGGATTGACAACCTCAGCTGTCAGCCCTGCATGGGGCTCACAGATGTCCCCCCTCCCCCCACTGACAGCTTCCCCAGCGCTGATAGCCCGAGTTGTCAGCACCAGGGCAGAATGCCCAGCAGTGAGCCCTGCACCCAGCTGACAGCTCGGTCTGTCAGCGCCAGGGCGATGGGGGACAGCTCCATCTCTCAGCCCCACTCAGGGCTGACAGCCAGCAGGCGATGTAAGTAAATGCAGCATCTACCTGGGCACTACATCGCCCTAACTACATTGTCATAAGCGCTACACCTCTCATGGGGGTGCAGTTATTATGTTAGTGTAGTGGGGGACCTGACTCTGTTGTGTAGACCAGGGCACAGTCAAAGAAAGTAGTGAGAGGTTGAAGAGCTACATTCTACAGGAGTGGATGGAAGCTATTTCAGAGCTCCACAAGTTCATTGCAAGGTGACAGATATTTTGTAGTTTTAATTTATTTTTATTTTTTTTCCTTGTTAAAAGAAAATTAAAGTGACTTGGCTAGTCTTTTTCAGCATTTAAATAATAGGATATAATGGTGAAAATAATGTTGTTTCGCTAGTGCTTGTGTTCCCTGGATTCACAGAAATAATCTTATAATAAATACTGTTGTCCTGAAGGGCTTTTCTTTGATAAATACACAAGCCTGAGTATGCTAAGAAAACCAGCTGTCAGCAGAAGTTGTGTTTTGCTTTAATGGAGCAGGGTCCATGCTTTATCCTTTAGAGGGTGAAATGTTCCTTTTACTAGTCTGGGAGCAGGGCCAGAAGAGTTCTTCATGATTGAGGATGGAACTCTATATTCAGCAAGTTTTCAACACCACTGAACTTTTTTAATATTCCCCTGCCCATTAAGAAAAGAAGAGGAGCATGGTCTCAGCTTGAGATTTCTAACAGCCCCATGTATTTTTCAACAAAACAACTTGGGAAGAAAATTAAACTCGTGTGTGTATTTGCCCTAGAATAGAGTAATTATGGAAGCATAATGTTTTGTAAATAGAAACAATCCCTGAGCAATTAGTAATATTTAGATGTTTCCATCTATCTGTTTTTATATAAGTATGTTGAGAAGAGAGAGGTGCTTGAGTGGATTAGATTTGACAGCATCTAATTTAGAACTATCACTGATCTGGTTGCTTATTAAAATAAATTGATGATTTCTGCCTGGTTCCTTGTGGACAGGAAATCAAGTCACTAAAACACCACCCTAGTTTTTACTGATTGGCTGCCTTATTGGCGGTCTCGGTAGAGAGACAGGAACTGAATGGGTCATAGAGATTGACTTGCTTTCTTGTCCCCTGTAATTGATCTCTCCAGGTCAAGGCGAAGGTATTTTGGTATAGTGTGAAATGGCAAAAGCTTGCATTGCCAGTGCCTGTGTAGCAGCTATTCTGAGGGGAACCTGTGTACTCAAAAACTGTAAAACTGCCACCTTTTCATCATTTCTAAATGTGCTTTCAAAAAAGAAAGAGAATCCAATCAGCATGAAAATAATAAATATTCAGTTTAATGATTGTGATTACCCCCTTCAGCTCATTGTATTTTTTTTTAAGTTTAATACTATTGTGTTAAATTAGAGCTCTTCTCCCCTTATAAAACTTTCTTCATACAGTACTTCTCTGAATTTACTATACATATCTGCCCATGAAACTGTATCTAATGTTTGTGTACTGGGTACAGCATTAATTGTTGTTGTGTATTGGAAATGAAAGTACAGATTAGTATACTAGAAATGTAAAGAACAGAGCTTACCAGAAATGCAGTTGCCCAAGGACATAAATTTATTTGATAGTTTTACTGTCCCAGCATGAACAGATGAACTAAACTGCTACCTGTCCTTGACAGCTGTTGTGATGAATGATACAGAACTGGATAATAGGTGCTAAAGGTCTAATCTTCTCAAGATGCACACCTGCAACTCCCATCCGTGCTAATAGGGAGGCAGTATGGTTTCCGACAAGTGACTAGAAAAGGAGAGTTGGAGTCTGGTCTCCTTGATTCTGATGCCAGCTCTGTCACTGACTTGCTGTGTGTGCTCATGGACAAGTAGCTTAATTTTCTCTTTCTCAGTTAATTAATCCATACAAGGTGTATAATAACACCTGTCTCACGGGGATGTTGTGAAAATTATTGTTTGTATAGTTAGGTGCTGAGAGATCCTTAGAGGAGAGGCACTGTAAAATTCTTATTATGATTTATTAGAACTATGGACATATTTCAAAGGTGAATAAACTATGATTTTAGATCTCAAATTCATAATCTTAGGAAGATTAATGTATAGGCTAAATCTCATTTACTTGTAACGTAAGTTTTTTAATGTAAAGTAATGATGGAATAACATTATCTCAGATGCTTATATTCTGTATAATTTCTTCATGTTTATTGTGGCAATTAATTTACATGCCTATCCTATTTTTCTTTAAGACCCATCACCGTAGTCTCTAAGTCAGAGGTGGGCAAACCATGGCCCCTGGGCCATATCCAGCCCACAGGACCGTCCTGCCTGGCCCTTGACCTCCCGGCCAGGGAGGCTAGACCCTGGCCCCTCCCCTGTTGTCCCCAATTCCCTGCAGCCACACCGCTGCACAGGGAGCGCGGCTGGCTCCGACCGAGCAGTGCGGCTGCCAGACATGCTGCTCTGAATGATATGGTAAGGGGGCTGGGGCCAGGGGGTTGTATAAGGGGTGGGGAGTTCTGCGAGGGGGGGCAGTCAGGGAGCAGGGAGGGTTGGATAGAGGGTGGGGTCCTGGGGGGGGCAGTTAGGGGTGGGGGGTCCTGGGAGCGGGTGGTCAGGGGACAAGGAGCAAGAGGGTTGGATGGGTCGGGTGTTCTTAGTGGGGCACTCAGGAGATGGGAAGTGGGAGGGGGCAGATAGGGGCCAGGGGCCAGGCTGTTTAGGGAGGCGCACAGCCTTCCCTACCCAGCCCTCCATACTGTTTTGCAACCCCAATGTGGCCCTCGGGCCAAAAAGTTTGCCCACCCCTGCTCTAAGTGCTGCTAGATGCCTACCCTATTTCCTTCAGTCTTCACTACTGAAACTGACACAGGACAATTAGTAGAATAGAATATGAAGGACATAAGACTTCATTGCTAACAAATTTAATGTCCAAGGCAATTTATTGAGGGACTGAAGAGAGATGAGTTATGACTATGTGCTGAAACTGAAGTTAACGAGGCAAATGGTAAATAATTAAGTGACAAGTGAGAGACATAAAGAAATCCTTGCATTTGACAGTAAACTGTAGTGGTAAGAATTAATGCTACATTTTTACCCTAAAAATTGTTTTAACAAGAGTGCAGTAGGTAATAAAAACATTCTACAACTTTGCATTAGAGCACTTTCCTTATACGAGTCTTATACCAATAGTGACTGTTCTTTGTAAGTTTTAAATTTATTTGAGTGTGTACACTAATGGAATTGACACGCAATATCTATTCAGAAGCCCATTAACACAAGTTCTTCCTACCTTTCAAAAGCCCTGCTCTGCATGACTTTTTGGTAACAGGGTTACGTCTAACTGTCTTCTTAGCTGCATCATAGATTCCTAGAAGGCAGAGATGGAAATAATGCATTAGATTTTTCAGATCATCACTTGGAGGCCAGTGCAGGATTGTTTCCCGTAGTGCATATTCTGGTGTTTTGTCCAGTCTAGTTTTAAAATACATCTTAAAGTAGAGTTTCCACTACTACCTTGGAGAGACTTTTTCTGCAGCCAGTTCTCTGGATATAATAGAGGCAGCCTTGACTGAGCTCAGCACTTTTGAGGTTCATGTAGAGTTACCTGAGTTGAAACTGAGTGGATAATATGGAATCTACAATCTCTTCTATAGAGAGTAAACTAAAGGAACAGCAGAAGCTAGTGAAAACACTACCTAAATCTGGTAGCTGATAGGAAAATCAAATTATTAGAAAAGAAGATTCTGAACAGACATGTGAAAGGTTGGGGAATTCCCCTTTCCTAGCCTTAGGACGCTTCTATTTGATTTCATTTATAGAGGATACCAGCCCAGAATCTTTTTTATTGAAAGTTAAACAGTAAACATTAAATGGAGCCAGTTCTTATGGCAAAGGGCCTGAAGAGTGTCTTCTGAGCAGGTAAGGGTGGAGTTGAATTCCTTAATAGTGCTTTAATATTGCACACTTATTGTGAGATATTTTTGATTGTGAGAATTTTTAAGTTGATCTTTGTTAAGAAATAGAGCTCCTTCGAGACTAGACTACACAGGCCCACACTGGTAGGAAATTTGAAATGTTTATAAGACAGAGCTGTGAAGAAGAGGCTGATGATTAAATTATATTTTTATGAGGCATGAGGTTTTATTGTCGTTTCAAATCTGTGGTTCTTACACTGTGACTTGTGGACCATCAGTAATACAGAGAATACTTCTTGGTGGTTCACAGAATCAACATTTTGAAACCAGAGCTGATTGCGTGTTGGGGAGAATGTCCATGAAATGACCTCTCTTTTATGAAGAGGTCTGCAGAAAGGAAACATTTGAGAGCCATTTCTTTTCTCAAATTACAGTGATGTTACTTTATCAGCAATAAACAACATCTTTCTTTCTTTCTTTCAAGTGACTGTCAGCTTCCAAAATATGGGCATATCATACCAGTTGGCATTATTTGTGACTCTTATTGCTACTGAGTACTTATACCAAGGTATTAAAATAAATTATCTTAATGTGTGTGGCTGGATGTTGGAAGTCTTGTAATTTGTGCTATCTCGTGGAATTTTACAAGAGTTTATTAGATTTTATTCTTTTATTCACGTGTCAACGTGCAGACTCACCCCTGCGGCACCTCCTGCTGGTTGTCGTCGGGAATTAGCTCACTGCCAGACAGAAGCGCCCTCTGCAGGCCAGTGATCCGCCTGTCCTCTGGCCCTGTGCCTCTCCCTGGACCCTTTTGCCCCTTTAGCTCAGGTGCTGCCCCCTGGCAGTACTCCACCGATCTGGGTCTCCCCTCCCTGGGGAACCCCCAATTCACTAGCCTCAGTTTTTGCTACTTCCCATTCTCCATCTAGCCCCTGTTCACTGGGGCAGACTGCAGTATCAGCCACTCATCACTGGCAGAAAGGGTTTGGACCTGCTGCCTTGGCCTACTTCTGGGCTGCCCTCTCCAACCCCCAATACCCCTTGGCCTTCTGCTGGGCTGCAGCGTGGGGCTTTCCAGGCTAGAGCTCCCTGGCTCCTCTCCCTTTCCCCAACCCTGCTTCACTCAGGTACCCTGTCTCTAGCTCCCTGCAGCCAGGCCCATCTCCCTCTACAGGCAGAGGAAGGCTGACTGGGCTTCTGGCTCACTACCTTTAATAGAGGCCGGCTCGGCCTGACTGGGACCTGGGCACAGCTGAGCCTGCTTTCCCCCAATCAGCCCAGGGTTCTTGACCCAGCCACAGCCCTCTCCTGGGCTGTTTTAAGCTCAGAAAGGCAGGAGCGGGTAACTACCCCACTACAACATGGTTTATTTATATGACAACAATGGTGTCTGAACTGACTGGGTTTCTAGTGTATGATCTTTCCCACCCTTTGCCTTCGTTGATATGTTAATATGTTATTTCTCTTAGAATGTTAATGTTGTGCCTCAAGCTTTTGCAGGGGATTGTGAAAGCTGGCAGGTTATTATATAGATTGTTTAAAGGTAAAATGTATGTATGCGTGTCTGTAGGTATTACTGCATGCGTTGTTGGGTTTTCACCATAGAGCTGCAACATTGGAGATGTGATGTAAAATTTCATAAGCAAGAAGTTAGAATGAAATGTGAAAGAAACATGATTTTAAAATACATCATATTTCCCTCATCCTTTTGACTATTGTGGAATGATCTACCTAAATTCAAGAAGCTTAAACAAATTTTATGTCTGATCTAGATAAAACTCTTTCCATCTAGATATTAATTTTTTCATACAGATTCATTTTTCTTGCAGTATAGCCTAATAAAATATAATTAGGGCATTAGTTTCCTTGTATATTGGTTGTGTTATCATGAGTATATGCTTTGTTATACTATACTATATTTAATTATTATAATCTCTCTTTTTACGTAGTCACTTCTAAATATTTTATTTTACATTGAGTTTCCCTAAAAATACCATCCTCTATCATTCTTATTCCTTGTGTCTTAGCTCCTTAGGATAAAAATGGCAGAACTCCCTCAGCCCTTAATGAATTTTGCCCTCTGAGGACAATGGTAATTGAAGAGGGCACACGCCAGTTTCCCTCCATCAAGCACCATTCCCCAGAGGAGATTCTTTTCAGTTCTTTCTTGACTTTGGTTGGTGGAAAAGCTTCCAATATGTTACTTTGCAGCTCTAGCTCTTTACACCTGTACCATCTTAGGATGGGATTTTCAAAAGATCTCAGCATTGGTCTTAGTTTGCTTCATAGAAGACAATAGTAAAACTCCCATTGAAGACATCAGTAGAAGTAGCATTAAGCCAACACCAAGTACTTCCATCCTACTCTTCATTACTAATCCTTTCTTTGCTGTTGGTTCCGTAATGGTTGTCTAAGTTGTGTGGTCTTTGCTTTGGCATATAAGTACATTTTTGTAGTGCATTCTTACTTATTTTTCCCTTTCCTTAATACTTACTTTCTTGGCTTTTTTGGTGCCTGTCTTGACCTTGGTTACATTGGTTTCTTGTTGTGGCAAACTCATGCCTGTGTTAAGGCACACCAGTGCCTTGTTTCAGAGGCTTTGGTGCATCAAGGTCTACCCCATATTCCAGCATGTTGTAATGTTTCTTTTGGTGTCACACATTGTATCTTCCTTTCTAGTATATTTTTGAAGGAGAAAGGAAGGCTTTTCAGCAGCTTCAATCTGTGTCAGTACAGTAGAACTATGTCTGCAACAGATGATCATGTGTATTGTGTTGTCTGCCTAGGAGTTAATCATGATGCATATGGAGTGCCATATTTGCTTGTAGTTGTCACCTCCTACACTAAAGTAGGGATCACTCTGGACTGCTCTTCCTGGAAGTTCAGCCCCAGACTTCCTGGAGTGCTTTGCAGCAGAAGCCTGTTTTTTGTGGTTTTAGATTGTGAGCAAGGCCGGGATGCGGGGGATAGAGACAGGTGTCACTATGAGAGGAATAGAATCTTGTCAGAAAGTGTTCTGTAGTGTAATGGGCGAAGACTGAATGTCTGTTCACTAGAGGTTGAAAGGCACCGATAGCTGCCAAGTGCACCCACACAGAGCTGAGAGATAGTCCCAATGTTTTTAGAAAGAGGAAGCAGTCCAGAATAGAAGGAATCTCAGCACCCAACAATGCTGGCACCAGGCAAAAAATTATTTCCATTTCGGTGTGTAGCACAGCCTTATGGAACTTTTCCTAGTATTGATGGATGGATGGATAGATTGTACTGCCTCCAAGCGTGACTTTTCTAGATCAGTTGTCCATCCAAACACCACTGTTAGATGGAGGGATGCTGGTTTGGGCTGTTCAAACTTGCCTCAGTCCTGAGTCAACAGATTTGGAAATTGCTGAATATGGATGCGTGAGCATGCAGACAGCTGAAGAATGCCAGGGAACCAGAACTGCCTGGGCCATCTGGGAGCAAACAGGATCACACATGCACCTTCTTGTTGGATCTTCCTCAGAACTCGATGTAAGAGAAAAATGGGCAGAATCATTGTATTCCTGTATCATGTATCATGTACTCAGTGGTCCCAACCATTTAACTAGGAATGCACCCTTCTGGAGCTGCTCTGGAGGACTATGTTGGGTATTTTTTGTTCTCTTGACATGCAAAGAGACCCCAAGATGGGAATCACCACTTCAGAAAGATGTTCCATTCCACCAAAACATATAATTACCATTCGTGGTCCGTGGAGAAGTACCTGCTAAGGCTGCCTGATAATGGTCTGTATACCCCTGGCAAGCATATCGCCAAGAGGGTGATCTGGTGGTGAATACACAACTTCCAGAGACTGACTACTTCTGTGCAAAATGGGGTGGACCTTGCTTCCCCGTTTGTTGATGTAGTAAACTGCTGTTGACCAATGTGACTTGGGCATACAAGGTCTGAATAAATGGTAGGAATTTGCAGGCTTCCTATACTGCATGCAGCTCCATAAAGTGGCTGGCATTGGTAATTAGTCATTGTGTCAAGGATTGGCGAGGGGGGGACAAAGGGAATCCTCATCCATACCATCTCCTTGTTCTCCCACCAGGAGAGAGAAGTCCAAACTCTATGGGGTAGTGAGATAAATGTGTACAGACTGTGTTTGTCTGGTGCATAAACTGTCAGTAACCAAGCCTGGGGACATCGAAGGCAAAGTCTTGCGAATGGTGTCACATACGTACCAGAGGCCTTGTGACCCAGGAAGATGAGACAAGTTTGGACTATCATCTGGGGGCTCAGCCAAAGCTGGGTGGTGAGATCCTTTGTAGGTAGGAATCTGTCTTGAGGAAGGTATACCTTGCCACTGACTGAGTCTAAGGTTGCACCAATAAAGTCTATAGTCTATGCGGGAACTAAAGTGAACTTTTCCATATTGATTTGCAGCCCTAAAGAGTGTAGGAGACTGAATCAGAACAGGGTTGTTGCCCATACTTCCTGATGAGATTCTTCCTGTACATAACCAGTTGCCAAGGTAAGGGGAACACTGAAAAGCCCTAATGGCAGAGGTTGACTGCGACTATTGATAGCACCTTTTTAAATACCTCGGTGCTATCAAAAGACCAAAGCGGAGCAATCTGAATTGGTAGTAGTCTAGGCCAACGGTGAATCTCAGGCATCTCTTATGTGCAGGGTGGACGTCTATGTGGAAATGAGCACCCTTTAAATTGAGAGCTGTGAACTAATCACCCTTATTCAGACAGATGATTATAGAGGCCAGGGTGAGCATTCTCAACCTCAAGCAGATGTCTGAGATCTAGTATGGGCTTTCAGTATCCTTTCTTTTTTGGGGATAAGGAAATATCTTGAATAAAAACCTCTTCTCCTGTGCTAAAGAGGTACCAGTTTTTGGTACCAAAGACAGTCCTTCTCCTTTGGTTAGGGCTGTTTTTGGGGTATTCTTGCCATCGAGTGCCAGAAAATGGTACTGTGCTCTTTGTGAGCTCCTGACATTCCTGTACCAGAGAGCAGAGCCTCACCTGACTTAGAGGGTGTCGGAGAGGAGGCTGTCTTTTTGGACAAGGCTTTCGAGGAGGATTTCTTCTGAGAATGTTTGTCTTACCCTCCTTGTGCCTTTGTTTGGAGGAATCCTTTGCTGAATGACCCTGGAGCCTGACTACCACCGTATCAGAGACATACTTCTCGCATCTCTGCCCAGTGAATATGACAGTTTGATGGGCCAGGAACAGACTGGGATCTCACAGCACTCTACATTAGGTATCTTCAGAGCTCTACTCACAGGTTTGATGGGTTCATCTTGGAAAGGACTGGCAGATGCTGCACTAAGTGGGAATATGAGCTTCCCTGAGGCAGTAGAGGCATTTGTTGTGGTCATCAATGATTGGAAAGGGACAGGGGACACAATTTTTGAATCCTGGAATGCGAAGCATACTAGGTAAACCTACTGGTCGGGATGGGCGGACACCCGCTAACTCTTAACTACTAAAAATACTCGAACTCTAACAACTATATAAACAGGTTTAAAAAGCTGTTTACAGATGACAGCAGATTTAAAGAAGAACACTAACTAACACTGTGGACAATGAAGGAGTTCCATCTCAGACCATGGGCAGTAGAAGGGAACTGGAGAGGCAGTCGGCCTGAACTGCCCCTTATGCTCTTGGTTTGGAGCATGATAAGAAGGGCACAAGAATGGACCAACAACACTGCTAGCAAAAATCTTCCAACCTCAGGTGCATGGAGCACATGGAATACACATAGGGACCCTCACTTGAAGAAGAAAAATATCCTTGTGCTGTGTAAGAAGCCAATGGGATCACAATTTATCTACTGCATACAGGCACCAGTCTATCTACCTTACCATCAAATGGGAATGATAGAAAAATAGAAAGTACACAAAAGGCCAACCAAAAAAGCAACATGACCTAAAGAAATTACTAATTCAAAATGTTAAAGAAACCATTAGTTTTTGGAAAAGAAGAGAGTGAATTTAAACAGAGGATGGGGCACATCAATGAGGCATACAACCTTCTGAAGGGAATGGTGATGATAAATGCTACAAGCTGTTTGAGCTATTAGAAAAAGTGAGAACGAAGGGGGATGGACTTAAGCTAAGAACAGGGCAGCTACAGGAAGAAGTTAGGCAGAATTTCTTTGCATGCAGTACTTAACATATGGAATAAACTGTACCATAGCAGCACAAGGGAACAATTAGTATAAACTGTTCTGGAAATAACTTGGACAAATATCAAGAAGGAGAAAAAATTGTGGGATACATCTGCTAATTCAGAGGAGGGTAGGGGCCTTGATGGGTTTCCTGCCTCCTTGTGTCCTTACATGCCCCACATTTCTACTTCTATGCTTCTAATGCCCAGCATATAGGCTATTGAAGGTCAGGAAAACACTTCAGTAGCACAGCTGCCTCCAGCAAGACAGTGCTTGACATCAGTAAGCCACACAGAAGAGCAAAGCCCTTTTATTGGCTTAAACAGAAAATATCTGCAAGCACAATTGTTTCGCTCTATTTGTACAGATTTTTCAACTTTAAAGTTTGTGTTACTCTGGTGCTAACACTACTTTACTCACTGAAAATTGTTGTAAAAGTCTGTGTTTCCTGCTGGTGTATTACCAGTTTAGTTCTGGAACCTGAAACAAGCTCTTTGTTTAGCTAAAAAAGGCAACAAATATGAATCCATGCTTTCTGATTCTAGAAATCACGATTATCCTCCAGATGAATTTATTTCTGTTTGGATGAAAAGCATAGACACATTTTGAATACACATGTTAAATGTCATGTTCACACGAGGCCTGTGATATTAATTCCATGACATTCTATGCTGGCACATATGTATTTTTTCCAAAATACTGGTATGCCAATTACATGGTTTCTGAGAATATGGAACCACTGAAGTAAAAGACTTTAGAATATCACTACTTTTAGGTAAATGCCTTAAATAAGAGTTTACTAAACTTTCCTCAGCTGGGGGCCCTACTGACCTCTTGTTGCTAATCTAAGGATCATACCTAATTTGCACAAATGGAGCAGACAGCAGCAACCCACATCTCCCATACAGAACTGTGGTGAGAGACAACTACAGACCCAAGTATGTTATACTTCATCTTTACTGAGCAGAATGCTGCTCAGATCTTACTTGCTTAGGTAATCTTTGTGGTCACGGTAGAATAATGATAGGGCAGTTGCAAGCAATATTGTAAAAAAATCAGTGAAATAGTTCTAGCCCACGGAACTACCTTACACTATCAATTTCTTTGCTATTACTCAGAAAAGTCTGTTTTTTACCTACCTGGAGATAAATTATAAGAAGAAAAAGGTCAGAGTGCATAGACGTGCTCACTAGAAAGTAAAGTTGATATTCTAATCATGGAGTTTAAATTTTGAACTAGTACTCAAAAATACAACCAGTGTTCTATACTCAATATTCAAAATACACTATCCAAAACATTGCCAAATATATTCCAAATGGCACATTTATGTATACAATAGGCCCTCTTTACTCTAAACTCTATTAGAGAGAAAGCCCATGTGTAATGAATTAGAATGAGTCTCAAAAATTAGTTTCACTGCATTGAATGTGAAGATTACAATTCTGGTATGAGTGGAGCTTCCAATTACAGTGATGATGTTCTATGACCAAAATGACTTTACTATAAGAACTTCACTGTATTCAGAAAACAAGCCACATACTCTGAGAATACAAAACCAGTGAGAGTAAAGTGCATTCTGTAAGGGAAGATATCTGCAATACTGGGTTTGGAGTTATACCAAGAATAGAAAAACTTGGGGAGTGAATTAGAAATCTTGTGTTCCATACATTTTGAATACATTTCCATATCTATATTTATTACAGTCACTGTGAAGACATACTTTTAATTAGTTAATTTTTAACCATTGTTATTCATTTCAGTAATTAATGCCTGGTTAGAAAAGATATACAGTAAAGGCTCAAGTTTTACCAAGAACAAAAAAATTGATGCATCCGATGAAGTGGGCTGTAGCCCACAAAAGCTTATGCTCAAATAAATTTGTTAGTCTCTAAGGTGCCACAAGTACTCCTGTTCTTTTTACAGATACAGACTAACACGGCTGCTGCTCAAAAAAACAAATTGATGTTCCAGTCATACTATAGTTGCAATAATGCACTTACATTTATGGGATATAAATTAGTAAATCTCAGGGAGACTCATTTTAAAATTGGTTATAGTCAGCAATTTTGACACACTTTTCTTCCAGCAGCAGGGATGTTTAGTTCCCACAGACAGATTGTTTTTGGCAGTTTGGCATGCTTTATTGCTGCTTCATTGTGATTTCCCAGCTACTCCTTTTTTTTTTTTCCAAGAAATGTTATACAAATATATGTAATTGAAATAAACGAACTTTGATAGCTAGTTTCAAGCTAAATTTTTCTTTATGTGCTGTATTTGAATCAGAAACTTATCTTTATGTTATAAGCAAATTCCAACAAACTCAGGTAGGAATGATGCAATGGGAAGGAAATTTTAAAAGCAAAAAAGGAGTTAAGGAGAGCTGGCAGTTTCTAAAAGAAACTATTAAACACACAACAACAAACTATTCTGATGCTGAAGAAAGACAGGAAGAAAAGTGGAAGACCAATATGGCTGCATCAATCAGGAGCTGGTTCATGACCTGAAAATCAAAAAAGAATTGAACAAAAAGTGGAAATAAGGAAAAATTGCTAAGGAGGGATATAAAAGAATACCACGAGCATATAGGGACAAAATCAGAAAGGCTAAGGTACAAAATTAGTTTCAATTAGCAAAGGACATGAAAGGAAATAAGAGGGTCTATAAATAAATCAGAAGTAAGAGCAAAATGGAGGAAAGTGTAGGTCCATTACTTGATGGGGAAGGAAAGCAAATCATTGATGATAGACAGATGGCCGAAGCATTTGATGTCTATATTGCTATAGTCTTCACTAAAAGGGAAAATCATGAAAAACTGCTTAACAAAATTTGTATTAGCAACAAGTTGGAAGAAACTCAGGCCAAAATAGGGAAAGAATGGGTTAAAGAGTATTTAGATATTTAAATGTACTGAAGTCAGCAAGGTCTGATGAAATTCACCCAAGACTACATAAGGAACTAGCTGAAGTATTCTTTTCGAGAACTCATGGAGGAAGGGTAAGATACCAGAGGCCTGGAGAAGAGGGGCAAACATAGTACCTAACTTTAGAAAGTGGAACAAAGAGCAGTTACCTGGAAAGATACTGGAACGAATTATTGAACAATCAGTTTGTAAGCACTGTGATACAGCATGGCCATAGGGCAGCAGGAGAGGGTTAGAAGGGAGCCTTATTCCCTGTAAGGGGAAGAAAGTTTGCTATAGATTAACTAGAGCACCTGATGCCAATTAGAGCACCTGAAGCCAATTAGAGCACCTGCAGTCAGTCACATGATAAAAACTCATGCTTCAATCAGATAGTGTGGGTGTAGGAGCAGAAAGGATTGGTGTTGGAGCAGAGAACAGTTTGGAGGAGTTGGAGCAGAAAATTGGTGTTGAAGCAGAGGACAGTTTGGAGAAGTGCTGCAGTGGGCAAAGAAGTCCTAGACCCGAGGTAAGGGGCACCTGGCTTGTGCAGAGGGAGGGCAGGAAGCCCCCCACAAGCTGAAGGGCAGGAGAGGGAAGTAGCCCAGGGGAAGGAACCACCAGTTCAAGTGGTTCACCACTATCCTCAGGGCCCCTGGGCTGGGACCTGGAGTAGAGGGTGGGCCCAGGTCCCTCCCTCTCCACTCCCCTCCTCTAGGACACTAGTGGGGCAATTAATATTCCAATTTAGGGGCAAGAAATGGCACCCTGAACCCCCCCCCTTCCCCCAAAGAAGAGAAAGCACGAGACCCATCATAATAGTGCCAGCAATTTGCCAGAGCACCTACAGGAATATAAAGTGATAAATAATAGCACACATAGTTTGTCAAGAACAAGTCATGCCAACCAATTTAATTTCCTTGACAAGCTTGAGGAAAGAGGTGAAGCAGTAGACATGATATATGTTGATTTTAGTAAGGCTTTTGAGATAGTCCCAAATGACATTCTCCCATAAACACACTAGGGGAATATGGTCTATATGAAACTACTATAAGGTAGGTGTACGACTGTTTGGAAAACCACAATCAAAGAGTAGCTATCAATAGTTGGCTGTCAAACTGGGAGGACATACTGTTTCCTGAGTCCTCTTTGTTCCCCATGGGTACGGGGTATGTCCCACGACTGGTACAATTCAATATTTACATTTATAAAATTTGTGGATGGCACCAAGCTTGTAAGGGTTGCAAGCACTTTGGAGGAGAGAATTAGAATTCAAGAGGACCTTGATAAACTAGAGAATTGGTCTGAAATCAACCAGATTAAACTCAGTAAAGACAACTGCAAAGTACTACACTTAGGAAGGAAAAATCAAATGCACAAATACAAGATGGGGAATAACTGGCTAGGTAGCAGTACTGTACAAAAAGGATATGGGATTATAATGGATTATAGATCGTAAATTGAATATGAGTCAGCAAGGTGATCCTGTTGCAAAAAAAAGCAAATATCATTCAGGGATGTATTAGCAGGAATATCAAATGTAAGGCATGGGATGTAATTGTTCAGCTCTACTCGGTATTGGTGAGACCTCAGCTGGAATACTATGTGCAGTTTTGGGCACCACACTGTAAGAAAGATCTGGACAAAACAGAGAGGGGCCAGAGGAGAACAACAAAAATGATACGGGCATTAGAAAACATCATGTATGTGGAAAGGTTAGAAAAAACTGGGCATGTTTAGTCCTGAGGAAAGAAGACTGAGCGGGGGCATAGTCTTCAGGTATTTAAAAGTTTGTTATAAAAAGGGCTGTGATTACTTCTTGTCCTATTCTCAGTGGCAAGGAAAACAAACAGCTTAGTTTACAGTAAAGGAAATTTCTGATAGATAGTAGAAAAACTTTATAACTACAAGGATAATTAAGCAGTGCTTTTCTAAAGAGGTCGTGGAATCCTCATCATTGCAGGTTTTTAAAAACAGGTTAGACAAAGACCTGCAAGGGATGGTCAAGGTTTATTTGGTTCTGCTTTGGCCCAAGTGGGGGCTGGACTAGATGATCTTTTGAGATCCATTCCAGACCTACATTTTGATGATTCTATATGACCGTCATCTCATCCCTTCCCCTTCAGACATCTTAATCTGTTTTTGTGAATGCCCTAAAGAATTCTTGTATGATTCAGTACCCTGCATGTGCTCATCAGAATGGAGCCAAACTGGCAGAGCAAAGGGGATGACATGATGACATATATACATCCATCTGGTCTAGGTATACTTAATCCTGCCTCAGTAAAGGTCCGTTCCAGCCCTGCACTTATATGATTCTATGATTTACAAGAAATGCCTAATTGTGTATGCGTGTAGGGTAATATTCAACACCAGGGCAGAGGCTCCTCAGGTGGCCTCACCACCGCCACTACTACTATATTATTTATAGTGGGATAACAAAGCAACATTCATTAGCTGCTGAGCAAACCTACCATATTTTCTAGATTTCACACACACACACACAGACACACCCCTCTGCTGTGGAGCCATATCATAGGACTGTTTGTGGTAGAAAAGTAACTGGAGAGAGATGGTCAGTCCACTTTGCCCTTTATGCCCTTGATTCAGAGCACTAGGAGAAGAAGGGCTCAGGTATGGACCAATAGACTGGTAGCAAAAATCTTCTGGTCTCAAGATTGTGGAGCTTGTCCATCCTTAGATTGGAATACAGATAGTGACCACACATCTCAAAGGAGTACAGTTACTGTACAGGATAAGAAACCTTTCTTTCTTTATTTTTCTTTTACTTTCATCTTGTAAGCACGGCAGAGAAAGTTTTGTAGTTTACCTAAGGATCCTTCTGCTTGCTGTTTTCCAGTATATAAACATTATATACTTTTCATTATTTGGCCAAAAATAGTATGGCTTCTTTTTTAAGCCAACTGGCAATTAAAGAGGAAATTCACCCCACCAAAATTACACGAAAAATAAATATTCAGGGTTGTGTCACATGACAGTGAAGGCAAGGAATTTCCCAGTTAGTTATGTATCATGATTCGTCAGAGACTTACAGTACAGTAGAACCTCAGAGTTGCAAACACCTTGAGAATGGAGGTTGTTTGTAACTCTGAACAAAAGTTTGATCTTTCAAAAGTTTACAGCTGAACATTGGCTTAATACAGCTTTGAAACCTTACTATGCAGAAGAAAAATGGTGCTTTTAACCATCTAATTTAAATGAAAAATTTCCTTACCTTGTCAGATCTTTTTTTTTAAACCTTTCTTTTATTTTTTTGGTATGTCACATTTAACACAGTACTGTACTGTATTTGCCCCTTTTTGGGTGGGGTGGGGGGGAGTGTCTGTGCTGCTGCCTGATTGTGTACTTCCAGTTCCAAATGAGGTGTGTGGTTGACTGGTCAGTTCGTAGCGCTGGTGCTCATAACTCTGAGATTCTACTATATGCACAAATTAATACCCTTTCTCTTCCTTCCATAATATTCCATTTAGTGCCTGTATGTTGATGGGCACCATGTTTCCCTCAACTGTGAATATCTTTGGGGGTTATTTCAGTTTACAGCAAGCATCACATTCTGAAGTAGCTGATAATTGCAGTCTTACAGAGAACCTGTTGGCACTTTATTTTTAACAACAAAAACATGGAGATGACAACTTTTTAGAGCATTAAAATGTTCTTCGTCTTTCTCAGTTGTGGGACATTAACTTAGTTTATACCAGTGCAATTTGTCAATTATTCCCCCCAGTAAATTATAGACAGGATTCTTTCCCTCAGTCCAGCCTCTCAGGCAGTACAAAGGGGCTAGATATTAGCTGTATGTTGCCAACTAAGAAGTCCTCTAGCCTCAGATCACTATGAGCTGGCATAGAGTTGGTATAATGGGCTGCGACACCACTTCCTGACCAAATATAGAACATAAACATAAGAGTGGGTATATTAAGTCAGACTAATGGTCCATCTAGCCCAGTATCCTGTCTTCCAACAACAAAGGGTTTATACTGGGATGGGCAAGAGAATGCACTTGATGTGCTCTGGCAGTGCTTAGCTGGTGGATGATCCCTTAGGGATAGCTGCAAGCAAGCACAAGTTACAACAGCGTAGGGGCTGTGCAGGGCAGAAAACCAGGAAATTTTATGTCTTTATGGTTGAACCCCATTCCCACCACCACTACCACACCAGAGATCATGGTAAAGAAGAGGATCTGGCTCTGCCATGCATAGGCAGTATGGGATGCTGTTCTTTCCTTAATACGTAAATAGACTGTTAGTGCGCTAAGATTATTTCTGTCTTAAATTATGTATGTTTCAAACATAACAGACTGAATAGCATTGATATTCAAAAATATGGAGAATAACCTCAGCAGTTTGCCTGATCTTACTTTATCTTTTCTGCCTACAATTAACTCAGTCTACTTCCAAAGCAGGCATGAGAAGAGGAAGGCCTATTCTCTTCTGTTCAAATTATGTATTGGGCAAGTCCAGTGTCCTGTCACTCATTCCCCTCCCAATCTGTTGAGAGTATTTGGAATTAGTAGTTTAATAATCGAGTCTCTCTGCAACCACTCATGTTGCATCAGACTGTGTGCAATGTTTACCTTTCACCTAGACAACTCCCAGTTCCTTTGTTAATTAATACCTAACTACATCCTGCAGTTGATGCCATTTAGAATGTAAAGTATCTTAAAGTTCATAGATATACATTTATTAATCTGAAGCATAGTAGAAGCAGTACATATTATACAATTGAAACACTACAGTTTTTTTAATTAGTATAAGTTAATTATATATATCTGTGGTTTCTTTTACTCATCTCCAGCTAACTGAGATGTATGGCTGTTCAGTTCAAGTTATGGAGGAAAGTCCTTAAAGTATATTGCTGTGAGACATTGTAGTTAAGCTGCTTAGTTTAAACAAGAGTTTATGGGGAAGTTCCTGGATGAGCGTCCTTCTGTAGAAACTAACATTTGTGGCTTTTTTTTGTTGTTTTTCCACTCTTTGTGTACTCACATATGCTTTAAGCTGTTAAACTGAGAGCTATGGATAGTATTTAAAATGGAAATGAAAGTACATTTATTTCAGTTTGATTTATTTTCTTATTTTCCTCAGTGGTACAGTGCCACCAATATGTCTTAATGGTAGAATTGCCACTGGGGATTGCTAACTACAGCACAACTTATCTTTTGCTGCTTTACCTAGTCTTGATTTTAAACAATTCAAATAGTGGAGTTTTCGCCACTGCCCTCTGTATTATTTAACAGTCTGATAACACTTTTCACTGTTCCTTCCATCTGAGGATCTTAAAACTCTTTACAGATATTAATGAATTTGGCCTCTCAGTACCCTGCACGTTAGGTAGGTATTATTATATCCATGTCAGAGAACTTTCACTGTTAGAAAACTAGACCCAAGTGAGATTAAAGCCCATATCTGTACCAAATGAGCTAGCTGGGTTTGGAAGACTTTGGACCTTGTCACTAGGAAAGCAGTCAATTTTTGTCCCATGACCACCCAGTTGCACTTTTGTCATCAATTCTGCCCACAGCTTGGCTTTGGTGTCCTCCTTCAACTCTACCCGGTCCTATCTACAAATGCTATCTTTATGCTGTATTTACTTAAGTACACATTAATATGGTATGAATGTTCCCGAAGTATCTGCTGCCGTTATTTTTTTTTAATGCCATTAAAACAATATGATCTGCATAGGATGATCAGTTCTTACAGTTTTGGTGTGCAAAAACTACATTATTCACACCGCTTGCTGCCATATGAAAGATTTATTTAATAGCCCAACAAGCCTTTGGGCCTTGATATCTGCCAGAATTTGGTTCTGAAGAAGTTTTAGCACAAGGTCTTCAGCAGACAATAGTTTGTCATAACAGAATCTGGGGGATTTCATGTAATAGTAGACATATATTGTAATCTACAAACTGCATGCATTTGTATGTCTAGACTCTAATCAGCAGAGAGCATATTATTTTACGTCAGTCTGAAAAATGCTGTAAAATGAGATGGATGCTATTTCTGAGGACATATTAAATAAATAGTGTTCTGTCCAAAATGTGTCAGTTACTAATGACTAGGTTTATCCATGTTCTGTAAATTTAAAAAAAAAAAGATTTATTTTGTTGAAGGAGGACATCTTGGCAGAGTTTTGCATATGTGGTTAACTGCTTGCTGAACCAACGCAAAATAATGTTGTACTGTTAAGCATTTCTTCCTGCATCACCAATTCAATTCTGTTGGGCAACAGAAATTCAGATCTGGGCAAGGAAGATAGGCATAGACCTGCATGATTGGATTTTAACACAGACACTGTTGCTAGTCTTCCTCTTACCCTTTTTATGCTAGTTTAATGGTAAGTTCCTTAATACAAATTCTGGTTCTTTATTATACCAGCAAATAGATAATATATTATGATTAATAAATTGTTTGTGTTCTATAAGGAGAAGAGGAGAATCCACCATTGTTTTCAGGCCTTTCAGACAGAAATTGTGTTGGTGAGAGCTTAAAAGATGTCTCACTAATGCTGTTGGAAAATGACACTTCAGCAGTGGCTTCTTAGGTTCTGAGGTTAGTCTTTTTTGACGTTGTTCATTTCAGTTTTGTGTGTCTGGTATTTTGAATCTCCCAAATTGACCATTTTGGAAAGAAAAAATAATTTAAAGCCAAGTGAACAACATGGTTTCAATAAAGGAGTACCTACCCGGGTTAGAGCTGTAATCATGAAGTAGAAACACTTTCCTTATCAGATTGGTTTTATATCAGAAGAAAATTCCAGTCATAAATTCCCATAATCATACAGTCAATGTACCGCATGTAAATTCATAGTTGATGTTTATTTTTGTGTCTGTTACTAGGAGGAATGATCTCAGACTGTGCCTTTATCATAACATTGGGAAAAACTAGGCAGCACATTGGTGTTTTGATCTCTACAGTGAAGCAAAATCTGTGAAATCCATAATGCAAATTTGCCTTTACGTGTTGAACAGAAGTTTTCCCACTTGAGTTAGCAAAGTCAAATTCCAAGACCCCAAACAGGCAAAAGCTGAATTTTGAGAAACAACAGTGCTGAGATGGGCATCTAGGCTTTGCTTACAGTCATTTTTAAAACATTTGTTAATGTACAAAGGATACCATTCCTCTAGGGTCAGAGGCCTGCAGCTAGCTGATTAGCCCCTTCCATCTGCACCTGAGAAAGAGCTGGCTACGGAACTTCTGAACGAGGTAGACTTTTCTGGACTTCTACTGGCTAGAAAAATGAATGCCATGAGAATTTTGTTTTTTTTAAACTCTAGACTTTTCACCAGCAGACAGAGGGGCATGGCTCCTCGCATTTCATAACAGTGTTATTAATAGGATCTCCATCCCAAACATGATTTTCATTGTCCCTACTTACCCATTGCTTCTTTGGGTTACAAAGCCATGCTCAGTCTATCCAAATCCTGAAAGGCAGTGAATCAACAACAGACTCAGCATGTGTATAATATGCTTAGGTGCACTTTAAGGCGACTTTAAACAAGGTGGACATGACTACTGAGATGCAATGATAGTGCAGTCAGTAATGTGGGTACCATGTCTGCCTGTTGTTTTCTGCACAACATTTATGAAAGCAAGGGTGAGGCATTTAAAAGACTTTGGACTGAGAAGGTTACATGCTTTACAGAAAACTATATTGTATCTGTTGCAAATTTTTCTGCATAAAATGGTCAGCAATCGATGCTATAAAGAATTGGAGCCTATCTTATAGAGCCCTCCTCCTACTGTACCATGTTTTGCTTTCATTGAGCCAGCTGGGTTAGTTGTTTTATTTTAAGGCTTCTTAACAAAACAAAAACTCTTCCCACAGAAGTCTGTAGGCTCAGTAGTCCCTTCTCCAAGTCTGTCCCTCACACCCCCAACATCAGCAACCTCAGAGCCTTAGAAATAAAGGACTTCACACAGCCTTCCTTCTGTCTTTAGTTTCTGCAGCAGTTATTCTCTGCAGTAGCTCCAGTAGCAATCCATTCACTGGAAGCATGGCCTCCGGCCTCTCAGCTTTCTGGAGAGTGTTGCAGTTCTCCCCTCTGTTCTCTGCTGCCCTTTTTTATAGAGATCAGCTAATTAAATTCCAGCTCTTTCTCAGGCACAGCAGTTAGGGCTAACCAGCCAGCTACAGGCTTCTATCCCCAGAGGAATTTTATCCCTTATATCTTCACATAGCTGGCCCCTATTCTAGTGGGCCTTTTGAGGAACTCACTGCAGGGCCCCTGTCTTCTTTGGTTCTTGAAAGGAAGTTCGCAATCTGATGGTCCTTCCTGGGCTGATGACCTATTTGAAACTGAAAGGGCTGTAAAGCTAAGTACCAACATATCATAAGGGCATTCGAGTCCTTCATGGTTTAGAATCACTTTATTGCTGCATAGTCAGTGAACAAGACACTGGCTGTTCCAGACAGGTAGTATTTCGGTGCCTTTACAGCCCAGTGTATGGCTAGGCATTCCTTCTTGAGGACAGAGTACCGGGTTTCCCAGTCTAAGAGTTTTGTACTTATGTAAAGGATAGGGTGCTCTTGTCCATGGAGGGTTTGGGACAGCACTGTACCCCCAGTGCGGTGCAAGGCATCTGTATGTAGAATGAATTCTCAAGAGAAATTGGAGCTGTCCAATACCAACTTAATTTTCTGAAGTGTTTGATCACACTGGGGGAACCATGTGACTTGTCCAGGGCTGATTTTTAAATATGGTCAGTAAGAGGTGAGGTAATAAGGCAAAGTCAGGCCCAAATCTTCTGTAGTACCCTGCTAGGCCTAGGAAAGCCCAGACCTTCTTTTTAGTTCTTGGTGTTGGGTGTTTGCCAGGCCTCAACACTGTCCACTAAGGATTGTACCTTACTGTTCCTTACTAGATACCCCAGATATTCTGTTTCCAGTTTTCCAACCTTGCATGTCTTTGAGTTTACTATTAAATGGGCCTCCCAGAGGGTTTGAAGAATAGCTGCTAGCTTCTGGAGGTGTGTGGCCCAGTCCCAACTGTAGACTACCACATCATCTAGGTAGGCTGCACCATGGTTATGGTGGGGCTGTAACAACTGGTCCATCAGCCTTTGAAAGGTAGCCCAGGCCCCATGCAACCCAAAGGGCATGGTAACAAATTGGAATAGGCTCACAAGCATAGAAAAGGCATTTCTTTCCTCGGAAGTAAGGAAAATTTGGCAATAGCCCTTAGTGATAAAGCAGGCTTGACTGAGGCAATCCAGCCGATCATCAACTCAGGGCACAAGATCTGCATCAAAGTCAGAAATGGCATTTATATGACAGAAATCTACACAAAATCAAATGGTCCCTTCTGCTTTGGTACCAAAACTACCAAACTACCTCCAGGTCTATGGTACTTCTCGATTACCCCCAACCTTAACATTTCCTGTACTTCCTGAACTCACAGCGGTTTTACACCTTCTGGGATTTTATGATTTCTGAATGGGCTTCACCTCCAGCCCTATTGCTGATGTGGTGAGTCACCCAGGAGGTTCATCCCAGTAGTGGTTATGAGGTTTTTTTATTTGCCTTCTCTGCCTGTTAGACAGCCCCTCCCCAAGTGGCACCTGCTCTATCTCAATTTCAGCTGTCTTAGTGAGCTGAGACTTCAGATTCTCTTCTCCCTCCTTTGGGAGGATGAACAGGCTTTAAAAGATTAATATGATAAAACTGCTTTTGTTTTTGCTGGTTACATTTCGTAATCTACAGGTCCCACCCAATGGAGTACTTTATATGGGCCCTACCATTTGGCCAGAAGATTGTTTTCTCAGCTGGGAAGGAGCAGAAGTACTCGGTCTCCTGGCTGGAATTCCCTGTCTCTAGCCACTTTATTATATTGCTGCTTCTGTGTTTGTTTAATCTTAGAGAGGTCAGTCTGGGCGAAGTGGCCCAAGCATTCTAACCTTTACCTCATCTGAATGACATATTGGATATAGGCTATTCTGATGTGGCACTCTGTCAGTCATTCCTGTTGAAGCTGTTCCACTGTGGATAAATAATTAAATTAACTGGAGCAGGGGAGCTGGATCCTGGGTTTGCACCTCCCAGATGACTGCTATAACCATTAGGCTACAGATAAGAACATAAGAACGGCCGTACTGGGTCAGACTAAAGGTCCATCTAGCCCAGTATCTGTCTACTGACAGTGACCAATGCCAGGTGCCCCAGAGGGAGTGAAGCTAACAGGCAATGATCAAATGATCTCTCTCCTGCCATCCATCTCCATCCTCTGACGAACAGAGGCTAGGGACACCATTCTTTACCCATCCTGGCTAATAGCCATTTATAGACTTAACCACCATGAATTTATCCAGTTCTCTTTTAAACACTCTATAGTCCTAGCCTTCACAACCTTCTCAGGTATGGAGTTCCACAAGTTGACTGTGCGTTGCATGAAGAAGAACTTCCTTTTATTTATTTTAAACCTGCTGCCTATTAACTTAATTTGGTGACAGATCATTCTCATGTTGCTCGCCTTCTCTCTGGCTCAGTGATTCTTTCATTATTAATCCACAGTGGAACAGCTTCAACAAGAGAGAATGAGGGAGCCCCACATCACAATATCCTATAGCCCAGTGGCTAGGACACTCAACTGAAAGGTGGCAGATCCCCTCAGGTGGAAGGGGGACTTGAACTGGTTCTCTCCCACATACCCTCCCTCATAACTTTAGACCAGTGTTTAGGTATCCCCCTCTTTCTCTCCTGTCCCACCTGGTGTTTTGTGTGAACTTTTCTATAGGGACTTGATGCAGCAGGTGAGCTCTGATCATGCCTACTGGATTGGGCCCCGCAGGCGAGTTAGATAGAGAAATGCCTGTCTTTTTTCATTTCGTTCATTGCTCTGGGGCTTAGGTGTTTGGATGCCTGGGGTGGGTCTGCAATGTGCATGCTCTCAAACAGAAATATAGGCACCTAGGGAATTTTTCCTGCAAAAATATAGGCACTTACATGGTTCAGGGACGGTGGGAAGAGGCTTTGTTAAGCCAGGTGGGGCCTAATTCTGGGAGTTAGGTGCCTAAATCCTTTTGTGAATCTGTCCCTTAGTGGACAAATGTTTGTTTCACTGTTAGCTCTAATTGTTTGAAGTCTCAGTGGAATGGCCAAAGACTGAATGGGACATGGAGATTGAACTCCTCTGTTTCTATTAGAGTTGGGTCCTCCAAGTCTAGATTCAGCCATAGTGGCGGTACCATATAAGGAAGCTTACATTGTTGCTGTCCATGCTTAAACTGCTCTGTGTGTAGTGCACATCAGTCTCTGGAAGTGTCCATGCAACACACTCATCAGCACTGAAAACGAAGAACAAACATACATTAAAATTTCCCAGTTGCACTGTCCACTATTTCTTTTCTTCCAGTTTTTATACCTTTGAAAGTAACTTGAGTGACTATCCCTCCCCTGTTCATGTCAGAATTGTCTCCTAGAACAATTGAAAAAAAAAACCATTGCAGCAAATTAAATGTTTATATTTTTTTATTTTTTCAACAATTTTAAATTTGTCTCAAAATACCCCAAGCTCTGTTGACAGGTTGAAAACATGCAGCATGTAAACAGAATGCAGCAGTGACACTGGCTGTTTATCAAAATCTTTCTATGTGTTAGAGGCGTGAACAAATATTAGTCACAGATAGAAGAATTTGTGACTAGTAACAGAACTTTAATCATACAACACTTTTATTGCCTGTAAATTCACAATGATTATTAAATATGCTGGATTTGATTAATCCGTGCAGCACATAGGACAAGTAATTTACTCCATCCTCCTGTCCCATACTTACAGCTGTGCCCACGCTGAAATTTAACATTATGCAGAAGACTGGTGGTGGTACCATTGTTGCCCTCCACCAACAGGAAATACTTCTACACTCTAGCCAGGGCTCTGTAGGAGTTTTGCTGGTGGACTCTATGTTGGGCCTGCTTTGTCCTCAGTTGACTCCCACCTGCTTTGTGAACTTTGCTGGCATGCGCTGTGTCTCCTAACAGAACATAGATTTTTCTGCAAGTTTGCACTGCTGTACCCCCACAGAGGAGTGAATCACACCCATTTTATAAACTTGATTCTCAGTTTATATCTTTTGTTCTCATTAAACAATTCATTCTCTCAGCACACTATAACTGTTAGTGTTTCAAATCCTCTTTCAAACCAGCATTGTGTGACCTAAATCAAGATGGTATGTAAAATGTAATATTAGGCAATTGCTGACATTGTTAACCCAGAGTGGGGAAGCTAACAGTCTATTTTGCAGAGCTGTGCACTAATAAAAATGTGGCCATGATCTTCGGCACAGTATTTGCATTTACAGAGAAGGCAAGGCCCTACACCTTCAAATGGAATTCTGTTCCAGAAATTCCACCCAGTCTCAGGTAACATGAGGTATGCCCAGTCAGAGTTTCAAAAATCCGGTTTTGCTTTGAAAGATGAATATAAGTGGGTGTTTTCTACACAGCTAAATGTTTGCAGTAAAGCATGCAAGTCAAAGGATGTTTTTAATTGCAACGTGTATTCAGTGATTTCATCAAACTTAAGGCAGCCACTTCTAGCAAAAATATGTTTCAAGATACAGTCCATATCCGTTGGCTGGTCATAACTAGTCAATTTACAACTTTCCCCAGAAAGAAAGAGAAACCATTCTGAAACTCTGTTACCTTTTTACTTCACCTCAGTAAGGGAAACTTTCTTTTTAGTGTTCACTTTGCACTCATAGAAATTCATATAAAAACTACATTGAAAATATGTAAAGTAAAAATCATATACTAGAGGTAGTTATATTATGACCATTATGTAGGCTTGGGAAATGTCTGTTTGGAGTTATGTACAGTTCTAATGTCCTGTAGTTCCATTTATTTCAGAGGTTTTCTTTTTCCTAGGAAGTAAACATGAATAGTTCTTGTTGCTGTTCCATATACTCACACGTTATGTAAATAATGAAATTTGACCTACATAAATAACCCCCTCACTTTCAGTTTCAGATATTCTTCATTTCCTGTTATATAGTGTTGTCTATTAAATAGCTGCCTCACCCCATCCCAGAGACTTGCTCTATTTTAGTGGTGAGAGAGGCGATTCCTATGTAGAACTACAAATTATCTAGTTGTCCTCCATGTACTGAGGCACCAGAAACTGCTGAAATGCCAACCATCATCAGCCAGTGTTGTCCTAATAGGAGGAATGCTCTGCAATGATGACATCCTCTCTTCTCTCTCCCCTCCTCCCTGCAGGTTTGAGGCTCTTTTGAGAAGTGAATGTTGGCAGGAGAAAGGAAGGCTGAACATGGGCACTGTCCGTGGCATCCTCCTTCCCAGAACCTGAGGAAATTTGCTGCTGTCAGCATTATCTTAGGCAAAAGCCACCCTCCACTCTGTGAATCCCTCACTGGTGGATGTTAGTAGAGTGGTCATGACAGTAAATTCCAAAGAGAGTTGTTCTGGCAGAACAATAGAAGTGTATTCTAGGGAAGTATTCCTTCGTTTCTACCTCTCAGGGCCATGTGGTGGGAGCTCAGGGATCTCAGAATATTCTTACTATCTCTGCAATTGGTTTTTTGAAACTAAGGCCACTGATTGTTTAGCATAGGCATATCATCTTTCAATTAGATGATTTATTTAGCAGCTCTCATTCAAGCAATGTTCTGGCTCCTGGGCTTCTTAGTGGCTTTAATCTATTTATTTACAAATCACCTGCCCTTAATCCAGTTCCCTTTCTGTGGGGAAAAAAAATCTATTAGCTTTGGAAAGCTTTATGGGAGCCTTCCAAGTGGAAGGGTCTGTACGAATGTACAGTACTATTTGTTAGCTCTTAAACTTTTTCTTATACTGGTGCATGGCTTCAATGACCCTCGCAAAACATTTTTGCTTGGCACATCACCGTTGATTTTGTTGATAGGTGTCCATTATCACTGGAAGTTTGTCCATCCTTTTGGGAAGGACTTGAGAAAAACCAGAAGCATAATATCCTATTTAGCAGGTGAATTCTCTTGTATACATCATCAACATGGGAGCAGATTTATAGGCACATATCAACAATTCAAGTAAATGTAAGAGACAGAATTTCTGAATTGAGCTGGAGGGTATTTCTCCTGGACAATCTAACTATCCTTGCATAACAGACTGCTATTTTACAGTACATGAATGATGAATTCAAACATTGTTGAACTGTCATTAGAAACTTTTGCTAGGCATGGAAGAAATGTCTTAGGGAAGACTTTCCCTATTATTATTTTTTTAACGCAGGTGAACAGAACAATCATATCAGTATCAACCGGAAATGTATGTTGTGGAAGAGTTTTTAGCTGCAAGGCGATGCATCAACAATATTTCATCTTTTACCATATCAGGCTTTAACATGTATAGTCCATGAAGAAACTTACAGTCAGAGACTGCTATCTGCATTTCAAAATGACTGTTTCATCCAACTGATAAAACAAAGAGAGCTCAACAGCCTTGTCTAAATCAGGAAATGGCACAAAAATACCATCAATTCAGCTGCACCAGTGGAAGTCCTGATGTATACAAGACTCCGACAGCTTCTGCTGATTTTAGCCATTGTGTTAATTAAATCTTGTCAGTAGGTTTAATCTTTAGCCTTCTCTTCTCACCAGGCAAGATTTAACTAACTATCATGGGCTTCCCTTAGCCAGTGAGGCATCTCGCAAAGAAAGTTCTCCTTAACTTTATATCAGTATATTGATATTTTACTCAAGATGGCAATAACATAAAACAGTCTTTCACTGGTTCAACCAAAAAGATGTAGTCAGAGTTAGGCCTCTGACTAGGGTGACCAGACAGCAAATGTGAAAAATCGGGACAGAGGGTGGGGGATAAAAGGAGCCTATATAAGAAAAAGACCCAAAAATCGGTACTATCCCTGTAAAATTGGGACATCTGGTCACCCTACCTCTGACCAAGCTGAGCTCTGTGAGTTAAGACAGGAAAGATGTTTCCTTCCTTGACTCAGCTTCACCCAAAACTGTCCCCTGGAAGGAATAGCCACCCTGTTTTATCTTACCTGCTAGGCCCTGGTTGACTTCTTCCTGCTCCTGGCCCTTCTAGCCACTGGAGGACTAATGCTTGTTGGTTCCACCAGCAAGAAATCCTGAGTGGTCTGTCCAGGCAGTTCTTGGAAATCTAAACTCGTTTTCCCTCAAAAGAATGCTTTGTTTGGGTGGGTTGTGCCAAGATGGTGTGCCTCCAGCAGGGGGCACCAAAGGCTTGGTACATCCCGTCACACAAACAAAGTCGTAAAACTGCCAGAAGCCACCAGAGCCTTATCTATACTAGGTCTCCCATCTACACACAAGTGTAGATGATGCAAAGTTAGCACTGGTGAGATTTTTTTTTTTTGTAAAATTTCATAGTGTAGACACTGCCCAAGAGATATATAGACATCAAAATACACAGCTGGGTCCAAAACTAGCCCAAATATTTAAATGTAAAATTAAGTTCTTTTGTCCAAATTTAGAGTATATAGAAATTGCCTGTTTTTCCACAATTGCTGAACAACCCAAGTTTCCACTGAAGCCAGTGGGAGCGATGAGTGCTCAGAACTCTGAAAACTGCGGTGTTTCATTAAGGTTGCATATTTTTCGTTATAAACTTTTTTCATTCATTATTTTCTGAAACTTTTACTTTTTCAGGCTGAAATTTCCATGCTTAGTCTGTGCCTGAAAATGAGTAGTTTTGGAAGTTTCCACAATAACGGTGTAGGTGCTTTTTTGATGAGAGGTGATTGGAGGGAAAAAGTCACTACTTCAAGGGCCTCTGTACATTCTTAATCATTGCAAGGTGCCCTGGCTCCTCAAGTTTGTGGGAACCCTCTTTTAAACCATATCCTTTGGGCCTGCACGTGTGTTCCCTATAGTTATAAAGAAAAAGATGATAAATTAGACTGAGATATTTTAATGTAGTGTTGTACTAACAGTGCTATAGCTGTGGTTGATAATGAATTTTCAGTCTAAGCTTCTATGTTCAATGCCTTTGGCGGTTACCTAATAGAATGCGTGTTCTTACCTAGGAAGTGAGTGTTTGAAGAAAATATGTTCATCTAGTCTGAGTTATTTAAACGTGTTGATCTGTGAGCTTTCCAGTTAATATTTTTCACATGCTTTTGTTTGTTCAGATAACTACTATATATACTCATTCATTTGCCCATTCATCTATAAGCTGACCTCCCAAGATGGATAAGTAAAAATAGCAAAAACTGTACGAGCCTTTCATAAGCTGACCCTATATTTCAGAGATTGGCAAACTTTGGCTCCCGGCTGTCAGAGTAAGCCGCTGGTGGGTTGGAACGTTTTGTTTACTTGGAGCGTCTGCAGACATGGAGCCCTTCAGCTCCCTGTGGCCGTGGTTCACCCTGTGGCAGACACTCCAGGTAAACAAAACAACAGTGTATTTAGATATTCAATTCAATGGTTCAATAGAGTTTAAAATCATCAATTTTTGGTGGAGACCCGTTTATAAGCCAACCCCTGCTCTTTGATGCGTCACTTTTTTACCAAAAATATTCGGCTTATAAATTAGTATATATATTAATAAATGATGTGGATTTAAAGCTTCAGATTTAGCATTCATTTACAGCCTTCAGTAAAGAATAAGGTCAATGGGAGTTTTGTCATGACTTCAATGGAGTCAGGATTTCACCCTGAATATTTACCTACATTTGGGTAAACAATGGGGAAAGTTTAAAAAGTTCTTATTTTATACATTTAAAAAAATAAAGCAAGGAAGTGAAATGCAAAAACGACGTTGGTGAAACATTATAGCTGCTTTTTTTGTATGTGTAGAAGACACAACATTTAAAACTTTGATTTCCAGATCACATTACTAAACCATGTTGTGTCCATATGTTGTATTAAGGCATTAAAGTTAACAGCATTACAGAAGTTATGGTTGCTGTGGGAATTATAACTTTTAATTTCTTAACTCTTGTGTTTGTAATCGTAACTACAATGTTTGACATAAATTTATGCATTTGATATAAGTGAGTGTATCACCTTCTTATAGATGCATATAGTCATGGGTAAAAGTAAAATGAATGGTACCTGACACCAAATTCAAATACTTATACCTTCTTATTAATTTCTACATTCCATATTGTACAGATCTAGGTTTGTATGTAATTGTTCCATTTTAGATTAGCATTTGGTCAGGAAAATTTCACAATTGGCATAGCATGTGACATACAGCAGGGACAAGTTTGATGCATCTTAGAATGTCATAGAAATATAATCTAAATTCTGAGGTCCATCTTCAGGTTTTCTTACTTGGGCATACTCCTGTTGAAATCAATAGGAATTTTCTGAGAAAAAACTGAAGAATCTCAAGATTTGGCTCTAGTCCCTCCATTTCCTGTGTTCATTTTACAGAACAAATTGTTTCCTTGAATCCTACGGCCTGCCCTAAACCCAAAGTGAAATTGATTATATACTGTAGCGGCTTCTTTTTCCCAAAATCTTAGTAAGGGATGCCAAACCTGAGAGGGAGATCATTAAGAAAGACTTCTTCAATAAAGGCATAACTTCTGTTGTTTTTAAGAAAAATGGAAACTGACCAGTAGCCAAAGACTAACTATAGTAGTAAGAGCTGAAGCCAAGGCCTCCAAAGCATTTATAAAAGGAGCCAAGTGGGCAGAGGCTCTAGACTACAGAAAGATTTAGATTCAAATGCAGAACAACTCCTTTTAAATCTAACACTAAAATCTAGAAGGCCTAAAATCTTCAAAAACTGATACATTCATTGTAATTAACTTAGGCTATCTTTGATGTTTCTGTGTATTGGCAACAGAGGAAAAAGCAAGGGAACATGTGATTTTTGGGAACTTCAGAATTCTGAGCAAAATAATTACCTACACATGTAGAAGCCCAAGTCAGCTATTAATGCCATGGAGCCAACAGACACTGGAATTTAAAAATACTATTTATAGTATTAAATATTACTGAATGTTTTCCTTTAGCTGTTGTTTATGTTGTTCAAAACATACTTGAGTGCCAAAACTTGAGCTTTAAAGTAACTGTTTATATTCATAAAAAGTATTCAACATCATAAGCAGAAGGCAAGAACTTTGATCTAGTTTAGGTCCCTCAATTTTTTCTGTGCACAATATATCTTATTTAAATTTTGAATAGTATAGTTAGAAACAGCATTCCCTGTAAGCTGCAGGCACACATGGCCACACAGCTATCCTGTATCCACCGTGCACATCTGGGAGCATGGTTAGTGTAGTGGCACACACTGCTTCATGGCACAATTTTCTACATTACTATTACTGAGCATGCTCAGTAAAATCTGCTGAAGTTGCTACCCTTACTCTGCCCTCACTTAGAATCACAATATGTTTGCTGCTATTAACAGGGGCTTACGCATGAAGAGAGGGAAAGTTAGAAGGGAGGGATGGGCCAATTTGTGCAGAGGGTCAAATAGATGGAGGCACGGGAAGGAGAGAGGCAAACAGGAGGTAGGCAAAGGGGTTAAGAAAGGGGCTAGAGGTGCTGCCAGAAAATAGTAGAGGGGGAAAATGTAGGATAGGGAGGATAAAAGTTACCCAAAATAGGATGAGCAATCTGTATTGTTTGCAGAAATAGAACATAGGTGGCAAGGAGGCTCCTCTCCCCGCAACGGGACAGCACATCTCGGCACCCACTTCTCAAGGCCAGCAGGGAAGGGGTAAGGAATGGGGTGGGGAAGGCAGAGACTACTGGAAGGGGGATCATAGTGGGAACTCCCTCGAGGGCTGAGACACCTGACTGTGACATAGAAGTTCCTAAAATACATGGAGTAACAATAACAGTAGCCAGTTTTTAATATCAGTAATAGGACGTTCTTCAAGTGCTGATCCTTATGTGTATTCCACTGTGAATACACATGAGCTTCTTGTACTGGAGACCAGAGAATTCTTGCAAGTAGTGTCCGTTGGTCTGTGCCTGTGCCCCTGCTCTCCTTATGCTCCACACCATGGGTATAAAAGGTGGGGCAGACCGATTGCCTTTCCAGTTGCTTCTTATCGCCAAATGGCCTGAGTCAGAATCCTCTGGTGTCTGGAGCTGATCCTTTCTCTTCTCCCTGTAAATATTCATAGTTTTATATTATTTTTAGTTTTGTTGTTAGTTCTAGTTTGCTAATGTTAGAATCCCCACTGTGGGGAACCTTCCCAGTCTCCCAGGCTTCAGAAATATATTTCCTGCTCCCACTCTTTTTTGGTCAGGGACAACCCTCAGCACTGCCTCTGCTGCCTTGGGGAGGCAGGTATCTCTTTCAAGTGCAGTATCTGCCGCTCCTTCTATGGCTGAGCATAGCAGGCATGAGAGATCATGGAGCACAAGATGAGGCATCAGTCAGACCCAGGCTGGAGAGATACCCGTCACCCTACATATATCAGCCAGAGTCGATCAGGCATGTGCCCCCTACGTATGTCTGACTCCAGAATGGAGAAAGGCAGAAGAAAGGACCTTTTGTCTGCCCCACCTCATGAGAGTGAGAGGCACTCTTACAAATACTAAAGTGGATTCCCTCCTAGACTCTGTAAGAGGAGGGATCCCTTCCTGACCCTGTTCAAGATGAGTGAGGAAGGTCTTTACATCTACCAGCCTGCAATTTAGGATCTCAAATTATCAGGCCCTTCTCTCCAAAAATGATTTCCTGAACTATTCTAAATTGCTGGACTTTAAGGATAAAGTTGCCTCAGGAAGACTGGGCTCAATTTCAAGCCCTTATTGACAAGGGCAGACTAGGGATCAGAACCCCATTACAAGCCCCAGTTGATGCAGCTTATTTGGCATCGAGATCCATGACAATTACTGTTGTGATGCAATGGGAATTGTGATTACACACTTCGTGGTTCCCCAGGAAGGTTCAAAACATGGTTGAAGACTTACCTTTTCATGAGACCTAATCTTTTCAACAAAAAAATAGCTGAGTCTCTGCACTTGTAGAGCAACCTCCACGTTCTGGGTATATATACACCTTCCTCAAAGAGAAAATGTCTTAGACAGCCCTACAGATCAAGCCCTTTACTTCAGCCATTGTATGTCCTGCTCCCCTATGAGTCACAAACAACAGAAAATGCAGAGACCAAGATACCCAGTGTCTTCCACTTCAGCCGCAGCTACCCAACCTCGTCTTCCAAAAGATGTTTTTGAAATGACACCAGAGAGCTGTGAGCCAATATCAATGCCAGCTCCACCCAATTACAAGATCGATTTTGGGGGATGCCTAGCAAAATTTTCCGAAAACTGAGTGGTAAGAACAACATACAAGAGGATGCTGGACATCATCCATTCTGGCTATACCATCAAGTTTTTCTGCCTACCTCTCTCAAAACTGCATTCACCAAACTTTTTCACGGACCACTCTCACAAGGGAATTATCCTTTGGGAGGTACACTCTTTTGTCCAACAAGGAGCAATACAGCTGGAACCCTCTCAACATCAAGAGAAAGGGTTCTATTCAAAGTATTTCTTAGTCACCAAGAAGGAAGGAGGCAAGAGATCCATTCTAAACCTGTGTCAATGGAACATTTTTATTAGAAATTTATTCAAAAACATCCATATGATTACATTAACATTAATAATACCATCCCTACAAAAAGGCACCTAATTCACAGCTCTCAATATGAAAGATACATGTGGCTATTCACCCCCTCACACATGATTACTCAGGTTTGTGGTGAGCACTCACCAACATCAGTGCAGGGAATTTCCATTTGGGTTCAATAAAGTTCTGAGTCTTCACAAGCGTTCTCAGTAGTAGCAGTTTAGCTCAGACAAGGTGGCTCTAATATCTTCCCACACTTGGATGACTGGCTTTTAACCAGCTGTTCTCACCAGCATGTTTTAATGTCAGCTTCGTTGCAGCTCCATATTCTAGCATCCCTGGGAATCTGTGTAAACATGAAAATGTCTACCTGGATTCTGACACAGACCATTCAATTTGTAGGAGCAGCCTTGGGTTCAGTCAAGGTGAGAGCCTACCTGCCCATAGACAGATTTCATGCCATCGGCAATCTCATAGACCTGATTAAACACAATCCTCAAATAGTCAGCAACCCTGGTCAGTCCTCCAGGGATGATGCTCTGCTCCTAGCTCTTCAGTTATGCCTTCCTTCCCATCCTGCTATTACCATACATTCAACTGAAAATTTGACAAGACAGGGCACAAGTCATCCTCAAAGCCCCCAGATGACAGACAGTTTTGGTTTCCAAGCCTCCTGTAAATGTCATTCCATCCACCTGTCAGCATTCACACCTTTCCAGATCTCGTGACCCAGAAAAATGGCAGGATCAGGCAACCCAACGCCAATGCTCTTCATTTTACAATGTGGTATTTGGATGGTTGTCGAACCTAGAATGTTCCAAGAAGGTGACCTTGTAGCCTTAATGGCAGATCCACCATACATAATATTTCATAAAAATACAGTCTTCCTATGAAATTCATTCCTTAGATCATTTTGGAATTTCATATAAACCAGTCAATTCACCTACCTGTGGTTTTTCCAAAGCCCCTGCCTTTAGCAAGGAGCACAGTGTACGATGACCATTGACATTCTACTTGCAGAGAACAAAACAGATCAAAACAGATCAGGAAGTCCCTCAGGGCAGGGGTTCAAAAACTTTTTTTTCGCGAACCACTTGAAAATGAAGGGTCTCAGTGGACCACTTAATGATCTTTCCATATGTTGTTTGTACTATTAGCTAATTATTGTAAAACACTTTTGTGGCAAACCCAGGACAAATGGCTACAAATGGAGGGGTAGTAATTAGTCCCAGGTGGTTAAAAGGCCTCTCCCTATCCACTGAGGGGAGATAACCATGGGGAAATAAGGTTCAGCTGGAAAAGGAGTTACCAGGGAACTAATTAGGTTCAGGTGGCCCCAACTGCTGGAGACCTTTTTAAACCCTCCCTGGCATGGAAGCAGGGCGGGAGAGTGAGAGAAGCAGAGAAGCTGCCAGCAAGTTAGGGGCAGCGAGGCTCTTCCAGCAAGGAAGGCTGCACTCTGTCCCCAGAAGGAGAGAAATCCAGCACAAGGGACTGACTGAGGGAAGGATCAGCCAGCCTCTGTGCTACCTGGAAGGATTTGCCTTTGCCCAAGCCTGTGTCTCCAAGGCTAAAAAGGACTGAGCCTGCCGAGGAGAAGCAGGTACTTTGCCATACTTTGGATAAAAGTGCTATATTAAAAAACGTAATCAACTTTTTTTGTTCTACAAATAAAAGCACAAACTCATATTTTAATATCAGTAGTCTAATGCGATGGAATGTGCCCTCTCTCCCCTGCCACAGCTGGGAAGGAGGGCTGTCTCTCCCTCGCAGCCACAGCCCTGGAGCTGGGGAAAGTCACCTCTTTCTCTGGCCTCTGCAGTCCTGCACATCCATGTTCCTCCCACCCTCTCTTCTCACCCGACTGCTCCCTCCCACCTACCCGTGTTCCCCCCAAGGCCACCACCTCATCTTACATGTGGATCTTCTCCAGGGTCTGGGCACCTAATTAATGGAGCCATGCCATTCGTGCACCTTAGAGGGAACAATCCACAGGCCACCTGAATGGAACTCGTGGACCACTGGTGGTCCACAGATCACAGTTTGAGAACCTCTGGCCTAGGATGTTTGTTGACATAGTAGAATGAGTATGAGGTATCTTCTCAGAGGAGCCCTAAGTGGATTTCTGATTGTACCTTACTCTATCAGTTGACATAGGCTCACTCTGTGACAGCTCAGGCAGCCTCTGTAGCATCGGTTCAAGAAGTACTCTTGCTTGATATTTGCAGGATAGTTACACTCCAGCCACACATTTATAATACATTACAACTTGGTCCAAGACTCCACTGCTGATGTATCCTTAGGGACAGTGGTCCTACAAGCAGTGTACCACCTTCATCCTCACACCTCTTCTCTCTGAGTGCTGCTGGTCAGTCATTGAGACACAGTGCAGTACAGATAGAGACTAGTACTCAAAGAAGAAAAGGAAGTTACTTACCTTTATTATAATGGAGTTCTTTGAGATGTGTGGTCGCTATCTGTATTCCACTACCCACCCTCTTGCCCTCTTCTGCGGATCATGACTAGATTCATAGTGGAGAAGGAACTGCTCCTTATACTCTTGCTGTGGAGCATGAGGAAAACAGGACATTGTTACATACAAGTGGATGCTACTTGCAAGAATTCTCCTGTCTCAGACACATGGAGTGCGTGTGTACCCACAATAGAATGCAGATAGGGACCACACATCTCAAAGAACACCACTTACAATAAGGTAATTAAATCCCCCCCCTCCTTTTTTTTAATTATCAAAAGCCATAAATCTAAAAGTAAATGAACACCTGCACCATCTGTTTTTACAAATATAAAGTTGGCTGATAGTTCCTACATTGAGAAGCTTAGAGTGATGCTACAATTAAAGTTGCGTGAGCATGGCAAAAATCTGTTTTGTTTGTGGATACTGTTATGCAGAGTCCCAACAAATGTCAAATATGGTAATTTTCATTTCATCCATGGTCCTGAGTTTAATTACTAAATTTTGAATTCTGAACAAAATTATTGTTAACAACACCTCATAATGTAATTAATTAGGCACAATCATCTCTCTGGAAGTGGAAGCAGGTCTCAGGCTTTCCAAGTGCACATCCAACTATTGTCACAATACAGCACAATACTCCATGTCTTGAAAACTCCTGGAATACATGATAATTTACATGATAATCCATTGTAGTAGGCCTGTCAATACTTTGCATTTCTAAAGTCCTTAAGTACACATTTATATAATCCATACTTTATAAGTCCTGAAATACTAATTCACACAATGGACTGTAGTCTCTCAGAAAATCAGTTGTAGTCCATTGTGTTTACTTTGCCACAGTTCTGTGAAGGATTTCTCTTTAGTTATTTATTTTTAAATAGTGTAATCTTGCCTAAGGACAAAAATATGTAGTGCTCAGTTCAATTTGCAGCAGTTGTTTAGGAAGTTAGTGTGATGTTGTTACAACAACAATTTTTGGTTATTATTTTGGAAGAGTGTGTGAATAGTGAGATGGCAAATAATGGCGGACACAAAATATTATTATTTATTATTTGTATTACATTGGCGTCTAGAAGCCCCCGCTGAGATTATGTAGGTTATTTAAGACTAGAGAGGATTGTGAGGAACTTGGAAGGAACTGACAAAGAGCCTGACCCTGCAAACTGGTAAGGACCTCCTGGAGGATCTGATCACCCTCAACTTCCATGATAGTCATTGCCAGTTGTGGATGCAGAATACCTCACAGAACCAGTCCCAAAGCTAGACTGGGGTAACATGATGGTAGATAAAATAGTCATAGTAGTACACATTGACAGGTTCTAAACTAACGGTGGTGACTTTGATAAAAGCCTCAGCATAGTTGTAAACAGCTCAGTGAAAATACGTACTCAATACACGCTTGTGGTCAAATAAGCATGCAAGATGTTAGGCTATAATCAGAAAGGGTAAAAAATAATATGGAAAATATTTAAATATGTGGGGTTTTAAGCCTCTGGAATCTAAACAAAGCCCATGCCCTGTCCCAGTTTTGGGGTCCTTATGCATATGCTCAGGATGCAGACCCTCTGTTTAGCACCCTTCCTGAGAGCTGTGACCATGTGGCCCAGCTACTTAGCCCCTGCACTCACTGGTGGCCCCTTAGACTTCCCCTATGGCTTAGGCACACCTTCTCCCGGGACTCCACCCAAAGGTGTGAGCCTTCTGGTTTACTTCTTCAAGGGGGCACATGGTAGGTTTAGCTTATAACACACAGACACTTTGCACAGAGTTCTAATTCATCATTGCACTTTACTTAATCACATGAAAAATACAAAGATCTATAAAAGAAATAAATAAACCCTACACTCATTTCTCTGCTTCAGTTTCCTCATCACAGCAGAGCATTCTTTGGGCTGGGGTCACAGTCCTTCTGACCCATCCAAAGTCCTCCTGCTCCACTGCATGGCTTATCTTCTGAAATATGGAGCCTTATCCCTAGGTCAGCTTGCTTCTTTTGACCTTGGCTAGTTTGTGCCCTTCCTTGCTCCTGCTCAAACTTCCTTTGTGTCCTTTATTGGCTCTCACTTGGTCACCTGGCTTCTTTGTCCTGTGTTTGAGAATTTTCCACATTCCTACTTCCCCTCTCTTTTCAGGCAGGAGGAGGGAAGTACCTTCTCCCAGCTCAAGCAGACTTTTGCATACCTATTATCAAAGCACAATCAGTAAGCTTAAGTACTTCCTTTTATCCTCAGTCTGGTGTGCCTCTGATCCTGGCAGTAATGGTAGATACACATGTATAGGGGCTTTTGATGATACAGTAATTTCATAATTTTAATACTATCAACAGAATCCATGGGTTGCACAAACATATCCTTAAATCATGTTAAATCCCTTTTATTTAAATCAGTGATTCACACTTGCCTTGAATACTGTTGTTCTGTTTTGGCTTGTAAAAGTGCCAGAGAAAGGTGATGAAAATGACAGAAAACATAGAAAGACTTCTTTGAGGGGAGATTAAAAATATTTAGACTTAGTTTATGGAGGAGACGCATAAGACAGGACACGATAGAGGTTTGTAAAATAATAAGTGATTATAGCAGTGGCTCTCAACCTTTCCAGACGACTCTACCCCTTTCAGGAATCTGATTTGTCTTGCATACCTCCAAGTTACACCTCACTTAAAAACTACTTGCTTATATAATCAGACATAAAAATACAAAGTGTCACAGTATACTATTACTGAAACATTGCTAACTTTCTAATTTTTACCATATAATTTATCAAATAAATCAACTAGAATATAAATATTGTAATTTCATTTCAGTGTATAATATATAGAGCAGTATAAACAAGTCATCATCTGTATGAAATTTTAGTTTATACTGACTTCACTACTGCTTTTTATGTAGTCTGTTGTATCCCCATGGATACATGTACCCCTGGCTGAGAACCACTGAAAATCCCTGTTTGCCCTTCTCAGAATGTAAGAATGAGAGTATTCCATGATTGTCATTATGAACTATGAATAGTTATAGTCATGTCAGCTGTGATCTGTGGTGATGGTGAAGGAGTCAGTATTGGCCAATATTCACGTGAGTCTCTAGGCTCCTGAGTAATCACCAGAAACTGAGATGAAATAGAAGTTTGATATTTCCTATGGCACGTAGTGTTTCTTGGCATTGAGTGCCTACCTTCTAGCATTAAACAGTCATAATGGTCTAGAGCCAGACCATTTTTGCTGTGATTGAGTCCGATCTCATAGACAATGTAGGGTTGGGTTGGGTCACAACTTTGATGAGGTGACCTATCCTAGATGCTTCAGGAAATGGTTTTTTGGAATTCAGTAAATAATAATATTCCCAGCTCCTATCATCAGCAGATCTCAAAGCGCTTTCCAAGGAGGTCATTATCCCCATTTTACAGGTGGGGAGTCTAAGGTACTGAGTGGGCAAGTGACTTATTCAAGATCACCCAGCAGGCCACTGGCAGAGCTGGGAATAGAACCCAGTCTCCTGAGTCCCAGTCCAGTTCCCTATCAGTAGGCAACATTGTTTAGTGCCTAAATAACACTCTTCCTTTTGAGGCAGTACTGATTTAATTCACTAACAAGGTAATAAGTGTATTAAGTGTGCAATTGAAAGTGGCACCATTTGTATGAATTGTAGAAACAAAGTCCTGGTCACTTATGGTTGCAAAAAATGCCAGGGCCCTTTTTGTAAGACTAGGATTATTAACACAGATGTCCTGGCCATATTGCATCACAGTAATTAATTGTCTACCTAGGTTCTTCCTGCAGTTTTAGTTTAGACATTATTTAAAACCCAGCTCTAAACCATTGTGTAGTATTGCTATGCAATGTTAAACAGTAAACTGCATGTGCCTGGGGGGTGAAGAGATCCCTGTACTATACAGAGGTTGGGTAACAGCAGCTCAGTGGTTTGAGTGTTGGCCTGTGAATTCAATGCTTGAGGGGGCCATTTAGGGATTTGGGGCAAAAATCTGTGTGAGGATTGGTCCTGCTTTGAGCAGGGGATGGGACTAGATGACCTCCTGAGGTTCCTTCCAACCCTGATATTCTATTCTGTGAGTTTAGGCAGTTTGTTAAAGCACTTCAGAACCGTATAGGATGCAAGGTGTTCCGTGAAGGAAGTTTTTTACTCATTGATTTTATTTTAAAATGCTAAAGGATTTTGATCTTTTGATCTTCCATGTTGATTCAGTCACCCTCAGGTATGGCCATTCAGTGGTTGGTAGGAGAACTTCCCAGTTTTGCTGGATTCTCCTAGCAACGCTGATTTAACTGTAGAATTAAGAGAGTAATTGCTGCAGTACTTTGGTCTTAAGGACATTGAAAAGGTATGAAATGGATTTCTGCTGTGTTTCTCTCTGCAGCATACTTTTAAAATGAATAAAATTGTATTGAAGTTTTAATAAAACCTATACCAACAGAACCAATATTAAATGTCCAATTAGCATATGGTGAGGATCTTAATATTTGCTACTTATAGCGCGCATTTCATCTTCAAAGTACTTTATAGAGGTAAATTATTTAATATTTGCACAAGCCCTGTCAGGTAGGTAAATTTCAATTTTTACATGCTAGAGACTGGGAAAGAGAGGTTGTTAGAACCAGTAGCAGAGCTGGGATTAAAACAAAAAAATTATTTGCTCCCAGTAGTATGCATGAATTAGCTTGATATGGAAATATCTTTGATAACAGAATACAAATTACTGGTTTCTTAAGGGAGAAAAGTAGAGCACAGAAAGAAAGAAAATAGAAGATGCATAGAGTATCACAACATCACATAATTCAATTTTAGTCCATGGTAGACTTTGGAATATATTATTGTAGCTAGTCTTGTGTTATATTTCAGCGATTCATCAAATAGCGTTAACATTATTTTGAAAAAATGCCCTATCCCACCTGGCAGAATGGAGTGTGAATGACACAGGGCTTGGTTATGAAAGGGAGAAGAAAAATGAGACTATCTGGAAACATTTAAAGAAATTCTGTTGTTTTCCTAGATCTCTGTTTGTAGACATATGTTTTTCCTATTTCTCATATTTCGTGTACCAGAATCCACATAAAAATTTGAAAACACACACTGTGTATTGTGTACTTCAAGAACAGCCAAAGGCAATGCAAAACAGAAATTTTTCACATTATGTACACTCTTTCTCTCTCTCTCACGCATACAAAATTAGATTGAGTTAAAGTACTTTTAAACTGCACATTAGTTACCTCGTAGCAATTAGTCATTTATTTATCAGTACAGAACAGTTATAACTGCCTCCTCTTACTCATTTGATTCAGTCAAACATACGTAGTATATTATCATCACCTGTTTCAAAAATAGTGTAACTAAAATATTTGTTATTTTTTAGTAAATATACCTATATATTATTAGTATATTAGTAAGTGCATATATATACTGCAGATTTTCTTAATAGCTTAGTCAAATTATTAGGGAGATCCACGTGACTTTGGGGAAAGAAGAAATTATCTGTCTGTGGTAGTTTAACTCTCAAGTCTCTTCACTGTAGTAGATAATATTCTTTAGTTTCAAGGGCTTTATTAACCATTGCATAAAGATAATAAAAATAATACAGTCCTTTTATAGAGGATGTCTCAATTTGATATCACAAAAAAGCTAAGAAATTCAGATTGCTTCCATCATCAGATTTCTGGGACGGTTTTCAATTAATAACGCTAAATTCTTAATATAACTGATGACAATGTCCAACGGCAGCATTATTGTCAGGTATCACATGAAAATGTATATCAAATATCCCATTGTCTTCTTTTGTTTGATGCCTTATGCGCACACATTCCCACTTTGGATATTAAATCTTTGACATGGAAGTATAAGTGCAGCATCAGCAAAGAGATTTGTTTTGGAAAGGCTCTCATCCATTCTGGATATTAGTGTTAGCTGTTAAACGTAAATGGTGTGAATGGCCCCTGGTTGGGCCTTTTAGCCAATATCTGTAGCAAACACGTTCTTTTAGGGAGCAAAAGAATCCTATGGCACCTTATAGACTAACAGACGTTTTGGAGCATGAGCTTTCGTGGGTGAATACCCACTTCGTCAGATGCATATTCACCCGTGAAAGCTCATGGTCCAAAACATCTTAGTCTATAAGGTGCCACAGGATTCTTTGCTGCTTTTACAGATCCAGACTAACACGGCTACCCCTCTGGTTCTTTTAGGGTATATTCAGCATATGTATTCCTTATTATGAAACATTACACACAGACCTTGAATGGTTTAAAAAAAAAATACCCTTCCTTATATTTGAATTCATTATGTCCGATGCACGTGTCTTAATCCCACCCATTGCCTATGTACACCTATGCAAAACACATATTTGCTAACGAGTCATTGCTGAGTGCACATCCTGTTTTGTGCACTGTACAGGAATGACAGCAGTATATGGCAAGCAAAATAGAAACATCAAGAGCAACTAAAGAAATAAATTACACCCAAATTGTGTTTATTGGTGACATGACTTATTTTACTCCAGTTACTCATTATGTTTAATGAATGCTTTCCCCGTGAGAGCAGCAGCAATATAACAGTATATTCGAGTTTCGGTAAAAATCTCAAAAGTGCCTATGTGATTTAGGATCCTAAATCTCAATTTCAAGAATGATTCAGATACTTAGGAACAAAAGTCCCATTGATTTTTGAATGAAGCTTAGGTTCCTAAGTCTCTTCTGAAAGTGAGATTTAGGCTCTTAAGTCATTTATGTGCTTTTGGCAATTTTATGCTTCATCTACAAGGGCTACTGCTAAGTTGTACTTGTGCATGCACAGAAGCCATGCTCTGGTTTTATGTGTGATTTATACATGACAAATAATAACACCAGTCTCTGCTTTCTTTTCTTTTTAAACTCGGTCTCTATCCTTTTAATTGCAGAAATAGCCTTGAAAGTATAGCCAGCGTAAATCAGTCTCTGTGGTTTGAAGTCTGTTACTGTGAGTGTTATTCACAATCTTCCTTACAGTTGCCAAAGGTTGACCTTTGTGGTTTGTAACACAGCCATGGTTCCCTCTGTTTTCAGGGGGTCACATATTCACATGGGTATTTGTGCTGCTTGCTTTTTGCAAACATTCTTAAGAACAAAATGTGCTTGTTTAAAACTCATGTCATGGGAAAAACAATGGAAAGGGTTGTGAAAACCATCCCTGCAAATTGTTTTTATTCCAATGAATGTTAATTAATATTTTTTGCAGAAGAACTTATCTCAAGTAGATGGTGTCAGTCTTAGGCAGACATTCATTTATATTGAACATTCTCTGTAGAGAGAGGTAGAAGATACATGTGTACATTGAGATAAATCTTCTGTACAGTGAAGTTCCAGGAGAAATTCCCACTGCTGCAACAAGGGTGGGCTGCAATACAGAAATCAGGATCACAAATCAAAAGGCAAATGGTGTCATATACCATACATGGACGCAGTGCAGAATTCCCAGTGATCTTCACCATACATAAATCTCAGATGATAATCAAGAATTATTCAACACAATTCTTCCAGAAGAGTGCTTACAATGTGCATATTTTCTAGCCCTGTTTCTGTTTGGATTGCTTAATTTCATGATCTTTAACTCCTTTATATATGCTTAAAGTTTCTTGACATCTGTAGGGAAAAGAACTATAGTAAACCATTAACAGACCCTAAACCTAGCCAGATTTTTTCTCAACATCTTAATTCCCATCTCCATTCTACATGTAATCCATTTTCCATTTTTTTCATAGTTCTTACTGTGAAGTGGTAGTTTTGAATTAAAAGGCTTATACTTTTGAGCATGAGAAATGAGTCTGAGGAGAAAAACCAGATTTACTTAGCAGATTTCCTGTATGTCAAAACTTCATTACCTTAAAGATTGTTATAAAGTTACCTACTAAACAGCAGGGACTATTTAAAGTAGATGTCTGAAGGACAAGAAATTCACAGTTAAATTTCAGAAACCAATTTCAGTCCTGCCCCCAGCATCATCACTTCTCTAATGCTGATCGGGGTGCAAAACAAATATTTAAACAACTTTGAAACATTTTCACATCTTTAACTTTAAATGCTAATACAAATATTTCCTATAGATACTACAACTTCCCCTTCTCTACTGTTGTCAAATAATTAAATTTACGGTATATTTCAGTGATAGGGATATGCTGTTAACAGGACTAAATTCTCCAGATATGATAAATACAGTTTTTACTCATCTGATTTTACACAGTCTACGCTTAGCTGTGGAATTGATTTATAACTTAGTTGTGTAATACTTTTTCATCTAATTCTTTTTAAACCCAGTTTGGCCAATTACTTCGAGCAGTGCTAAACTTTGTTAAAACCAAGTGTAGACCCTATCTTCTAGTCTAGAAAAAGGGATCCACTTGTCTAATGGAGAAAAGAGCCAGGAAGAAGGGCAATCAAAACCCAATTCACTGCCAAATACTCAGTTGTATAGTTTAATGTAAATAGTTTTTTGGTCTTTGAATGATTTATGTGCTATCATGCGGATAGCCATCCGCTGTCATAGTAAAATATCTGTCTGATCCCTCTCATATAAAATTTTTGGGGGCAGAAATGTAGAACTCTCTTTATGTTGTAACATCCTGTCACTACCTTGTAGAAAACTTTTTCAACTGATTACTTTTCATTTATTTTCTCTCTGTTGATATTATCATCCCTGCCATTATGCCCCATAACTTGGCGTCATCATCAGTTCTTTCCTGTTTTTCACGTGGCATACTCAAGCTGTGGACAGATACTACTGCTTCTGTCTCCACAATGTTTCTAAGGTCTCAATATTTTATTCAGACATCAAAAACTATCATCATCTCAGTCATTATTATTATTATAACTGCCACATCTCCAACTTCCCAACATACATATCACCCTCCTCAGATCCATACAGAACACAACCACTAAGCTAATTTTCCTGGCTCATGGACCTGACCATGTAATTTTCCATTTTGAACCCCTTTTCTGCTTCACCTTCCTCACCACTTCATGTTTTAAATTCTTGATCCAACATAATGTCCATATCTACTTAACTGAGCTTATCCCTTGTCTTTATTCAGCTTCAGTGCTCCATCTGTCTGCTTTCCCCACAACCATTTCATTTTTTTTCCACACTATTCCCTATGCATGGAATTCCCTCCCTGAGGGATCCTGCCTGGCCACTACTCTCTCCTCATTCAAATCCCTCAGTAAGACTTCTACCAATCTTCTTATCAGAAATTAGTACAAAGCGCTTTAAAAATGTGTTTTTGTTTCGTCGTGTTTTGTTTTTGCTCCAAACCTTTGCTGGGTAACTATATAATCTCATTGCTACTATCCCTGCCCTTCCTCCCCTGCCAAACCATCCCTACTGTGCATGCCTGTGTTGTTGCGCAGTGTCTGATTATATGTACTCTTTGACCCAAGAACCATGTTTTCCTATGTGTACTGTGAGGTATCTAACAAACTTTCAGGTGCTCTAATAAATAGCAATAATTATTTCCTTTGTCTAAATAAATTCTACATTGACATTTCCAGCAGAGAACCAGGTCGAAAAAGAAGTTGTTGGAAAGGGGAGAAAACAGTATCAAAATTAGATTAAATGTTTCTTAATAACAGGGCCAGTGTTTTGTTGTCTCATTGTATTGTTAAGCTCTTTGTTGCTGACTGCAGCAGAATTCCAACGTTTTTGCACAACACCACATTGTTAAAATGGTAGAGAGGATTTGATTATGGGTGAGTGAGTCTGAAAATGGTAAAATTACAACAAATCTGGGATCATGGTTTTCAAGGCAGCCTTTGTGGTCACATTCTTTTATTTGATGTGGTTCTTTCTGTCTCCTGTTCCAAACGGTGTAACGTACTAAAAGTGATGAAGCTGCAAAAAAAAAAGAGAGAGATAGAGAGAGAGAACTGTTTAGTAACAAAGGAGAAAGAAAGAAAACAGAGCAGGAGATCAAACACCATAATACCTGTCTTCAATCAGAAAGAAAAGAGAAAAGATGGGAGTTCCTTTTCACATGCTTCAGGCTGCTCTTCCTTACAGCCATCCTGAATGACAGATCTCTTTAAACACTTGCCTATGTCTGAAAAGAACGTGCAATTTCAAAATAAGGCAGGACAAAGTGTATACTGAGAGCATTAACAAGGGTGTATCCAGGTAAAAGAAAAGGCTGTAGTCTGTAAAGCCTGCCTTCCATCACCAGTAAATGGGATTTAACATGTTTTAACATTGGCCAATCCAAGAGACAAGCTCTTAGCTTAAAAAAAACTTAATGCAAAAACAGGTTTCCCATGTCCAGGCATGTTTTTGTTTATTTACATTTTCAAGGCTAGGTAATTTCCAACCATATTATTTATAACCACTCAAAAATGTCATTTTCTGATACTTTAATGTGTTTTTTGCAGCGAGAATACAGCTTATTAGAAAGATTTCTGAATACAAATCACTAATATATAGCACTTGGTGATGGATATATTGCTGTTTCATAGTATATTGACACTGGTACAGGTATAAATATGAGTGTATGCACATCTTTCATTGTGCCAGACCTTGTTCACAAATGTAAAAGTCTTTCCACTTCTTTTCCTCTCACAGAGCAAAAATAAAATACTATTGTGCAAGAGAACTCCCACTCAAGTATACAGGGTTACCTCACATGCATGCTCCTTCCTTTGTTGATGCTGTTGAAAGGGAAGCTGATACATGGGTTTTCTTTGCTGACAGTAAGATAATTCAAGACTCGGGTCAAAAATGTCTGGGGCTCCTAGTCTACGTAATAATACAAAAAACCAAGTACTGTATATTACTATCTATCTACAGCAGCAGAGAATCCTGTGGCACCTTATAGACTAACAGAGGTTTTGGAGCGTGAGCTTTCGTGGGTGAATACCCACTTCATCAGACGCAGTCTGCGTCTGACGAAGTGGATATTCACCCACGAAAGCTCACGCTCCAAAACCTCTGTTAGTCTAAAAGGTGCCACAGGATTCTCTGCTGCTTTCACAGATCCAGACTAACATGGCTACCCCTCTGATACTATCTACAGCAGTGGTTCTCAAACTTTTTTTTACTTGTGACCCCTTTCACATAGCAAGTCTTTGAGTGCACTCCCCCCCTTATAAATTAAACAAACTTTTTATATATTTAATACCATTATAAATGCTGAAGGCAAAACGGGGTTGGTGTGGAGGTTGACAACTTGTGACCCCCCATGTAGTAACCTCACGACCCTCTGAAGAGTCCCAACCCTCAGTTTGAGAACCCCTGATCTACAGTAATATGGACCTCATCACTGTAGTATCTGAGTGCCTCACACTCTTTTTAATAGTATTTATTCTCAAAAAATTCCTGCGAATACAGGGAAGTACCATTATCTCTGTTTTACAGATGGGGAACTGAGGCACAGAAACATTAAGCCCTGGATCCACACAGAGAAAGTTTAGGTGCCTAGAAAATCAGTGGAACAACATTGGGATCCACAACACCTGAGTTAGGCACCTAGCCTCCCTTAACCATGCTTAGGGATGGGATCCACGAAAACCAGGATGCTAGCTGTGGAGTCATCTAAGCTAGCCAGTGGGAGATGCCAACTTTCTCTCTTTGGAATTGACTTGATGAAATAACTATGATGTTACACATTTTTTGATCTCATCCCAGAAATAGGCATCCATTTTATTTATGAAGAGTGCTTAATATGCAATGAACACACACAAATTAACCACAAATGTAAGTATATCTTAACTAGTAAGCAGACAAACCATTAAAAAATGATTTATGTAAAAATAGTGTATGCTGGTGTGGGGTCTGTCACCAGCCCTGGAAGAATTCAGGGCCAGGCCCATATCGCTTTCAGGCCTTTCCTTCAGTGCACTATTATTAATTCATAACACAAAAACTCACTAAATAATAAAGCAAAGCTATTCCCCAGAGCAAAACATGCTGAATGGTCCAGAGCTCTTACGCTATATACCGCTCTTTGCTCTTCTCGTCTCTCCTCCCGGCCCCCCAAGAGATACACCCTTTCCTTTAAATCCCGCTGAATCATATGATAGCCAGACAGCCCCTTACCCTTTTGTAGCTGGCTCACCCTGTCATAAATAGTTCTTCTTTTCTTGAGAATTAATCTCTGGCTGACAGAACAGCTCAGCTTTGCTTTGCAATTCCTGCTCCATCAGAACAATTCATTTGACGCTCTTGAACAGTCAGGTAACAAAGAACTGTGGCCCTGAGTATATTTTGTATTCTATCATCCTGGAAACATTTGTATTATCACTTGGCAATCTGCGGCTAGAAAAATGTCTGTCCTTCACAGGATGCATTCCGATGTCACTACCTCCTTCTTTCTAAGAAAAATTACAAGCTGGCCCACTTTGTAAGAACTCATACCTCAGGCATTTCCACCTGACCTGACTGACAGACTGGGATACAAAAGTCTGAATTCCTCCAGACCTCTTGCCTGCAAGATAAAGACAAAAAATCTCCTGCAAGCTGCTATTGCCCTTGATAGACCTATAAGATATGATCCTGAAAGAAAACAGCATTCGACTAGACATTTGTATTTTCCAGTCAGGATCAGTACTGTGCATTATCCATTCACCATAAATTCTGAAATGAGTATGTCACAAGCAGACTACCACATGACTTTCAATCTAGTTCTTGCTTTGCAGATGTTGCCTGTGTGAACTTTGATTTCCTGCAACCTAAGTTTTGATTAAGCTTCACTCCATTCTCACAGCAAATGCATTTTGTTGCAGTAGTCTTCAGATAAATTCAAAAAGGGAAATCACACTAGGTGAAGAGCCTTCACTGGAAACTTTAAAAAGCATGCACAGCATAAGAACATCTATTTAAAACTCTTGGAAAATGTATTGACCTATTTATGCAATGTATGTACACTTCCTCACTTGTTATTTTTAACTGTAGCTGTTGGAGTAGGATTTCATGGGTTCATTTTCCAACTCAGCCAGACACTTCCTGTGTAACATTGAACAAGTCATTTCACCTCTGTGCCACAGTTTCCCCAACTGTAAAATAGAGATAATACCTCACAGGACAGTTGTAAGGCTTAGTTAGTTAATATTTGTAAAATGCTTTGAGGTGGTTGAGTGGAAGGTATTATCAAAATGCAAAATATTATTTTATTCAAGTACTTGGCAAACAGATTTCCAGTCCAGTACAAGGAACAAACATACACGTCTGCTCAGAGTTCCACCTAGGCCTGTTTACCTTCATTTTCTTTAAATAAATTCTGTGCAGCCACTTTCTTTTTTCAGAGAAAGGGGTTTGCACCAGGATTCCCTCCTTTCTATGGAAGGACCCCATTCTTAAAGACCCTACCTTGTATAAACCTACTTTGCAGCTGAGCAGGGTTAAGCTCGGTTTCTCTCAAAATGTTTTATAGATCTGCCAAAGGAGATGGTTTGAGAGTAATGTGATGCATCTTGTTCCCCTCAAGGGGCAAGCATACTAATTCTACAGCAATTCCAGCTTTCATTGAGCTCCAACCTGGGACCACACACAGCAGCTTGCCGCTCTAATCCATTAGATCAAATTTCTTAGAAATTTAGATAATCGCCAGGTTTGTTATCTGGGAACTGGCTTATTTACAGGCTATTCCAGGCACACTGTGCCAGGAAGGAGGGAGAGTTTCTGGTTACTGGGAAACTGGACCAAACCAGAATTCTTGGAAGGACTAAATCACAAATAGCTGCCGTTTGTCTTGAACAATGTCCTCTCTTGACCTGCACTTCTGAGAAAGACCATCCTTTTCTTGTTGGTGTTTCTCAACCTCCCCTTCAAACCTATTAGAGGACAGTTTCTAGACCTTCACAGAGGAAAGACATAGGGAACTGCTAGCATTCTCATGGTGTTCAAAAGCAGGAGAAAGAGGCATGCACAATCCAGATGAGAATGCCTGAGAGAACTGATGAAGTACGAGAGACATGTCCTTCAGAGCAGAATACAAAAACTGCGTTGATTTGTCTTTGTTCATATGGTTAATAATAATAATTACAGTAAATTCTAAAATTACATTTACGTAGCTTCCTTTTTTCAATTGTTTCTTTTGAAACTATTTACAATGTGTATTTTCTTAGAGTAATGAGATCACTTGAGATCATTCAGTAAAAGCAGTGCAATGTCAGGCACTAGTATGTCTGTTAAATATTTACCCTTTGAGGCAGATATTTATATCTGTCAGCAGAGCTTATCAGTATGACGTTGGATAGTTTCTGTTGAAATTAGGCTCAGTCCCTTGATTTCGTAACTACTAAAATATGTAACAATTGGAGTAAACATTGTCTTAAAATAAACTTTCAGTAAAAGACTCTTAACAGCTGAAATATCTCACAGTCTAATTCTCTCTTAATTTAAAGACTCTCTGTGAGAGACTGATCTAAATCATAGAAGTTAGAGATGGGAAAGTCATCTTGTCCATCCTTAGGCTAATGCAGGACTATTCCTTTCAGTGCTTTGTCCAGGGTTGTTTTAAGTGTCTCCAGTGACAGAATTATCACCACGGTCCATCAGAGGCTACTGTATAGTTCAGCAGATCATTCTTGTTGAGATATTTTCTGAGATTTTCTTTTCACTCCATTTTCCTTTGCTCAATTTCTCCCTATTGCTCTTAGTTTTAACTACTGGCTCACCTTAACCAGTTCTTCTCTTTGAGGTTTAAAACCATTATACGCTTGTAGGCCTTTATCATATGTCCCTTTAATTGACATTTAACCAAGGCAAACATATTTAAATTTGTTTTTCCTCCAGCAGCACACTGTGCAACCTCATAATCATTAAGACACTTTCCTCTGAATTTCTTCCAGTTTATCTACATCTTTCAGGTATTGAGAGGCTCAGAACTGCATACAACATTGTAGGTAAATTCTCCCCAGTTTTTTCATAGATACATAGATTCCAAGGCCAGAAGGAACCATTGTGATCATCTGAGCTCCTGTATAATACTGGCCATAGAACTTCCCCAGAATAATTTCCAGAGTATATGTTTTAGAAAAACATCCAGTCTTGATTTAAAAATTGTCAGTGATGGCGAACCCACCACAACCCTTGATAAGTCATTCCTATGATTAATTACCGTGATTGTTTAAATTTTACACCTTATTTCCAGTCTGAATTTGCCTAATTTCAGTTTCCAGACATTGGATCGTGTTCTACTTTACTCGGCTAGATTGAAGACGCCATTATTAAATATTTGTTCCCCATTTAGGCAGAGATAAAGTCACCTCTTAACCTTCTCTTTGTTAAGTTAAATAGATTGAGCTCCTTGAGTCTATCACTGTAAGGCATATTTTCTAATTCTTTAATCATTCTGGTAGCTCTTCTTTGACTCCTCTCTAATTTATCAACATGCTTTTTCTTGAATTGTGAACACCAGAACAGGACACAGCATTGCAGCAGTAGTCTCACCAGTGCCAAATACAGAGGTGCAATAAAAATGTTATAGTGTAAGGCCAAGAAGTGATCCTTGCAGTACCTCATTAGAAATACACCTGTTTGATGATTCCCCATGTACAATTACATTTTGTAACCTATTAATTAGCCAGCTTTTAATCCACTTTAATATGTGCCATGTTAATTTTGTATCTTTCTAGTTTTTTACTCAAAATGTTATGCGGTATCAAGTCAAATGCCTTTCAGATATCTAGAGTGACAAGGTGGGTGAGGTAGCATCTTTTATTGGCCAACATCTTTTGGTGAGAGTGCCAAGCTTTCAAGCCGCACGGAACTATTCTTTATCCTGGGACCAATAGGGCTACAACTACACTGCTTACAGAAATCTAAGTTTTTCAACCAAACTTGTAATCTCAAACTTCCCTGACGTTTTGAATGATCTCTATGCTCACTGATATTTGCAACTCCTAAAAAGTTAGCTCAGTTTACAAATATGTTATGATTAAGGGAAGTAAATAAATTGACTTATTTTCAGTAAGACTAAACGTGCATGATGTGAGCACATACCTCTTTGTTTGCACACACATTCCTGATTTGCCTACACACTTGATTACATAGGTCCCAAATGCTAGACCTTTCTTTCATCTATTTTAGAGTTTCATCTATTTTCTTTTTCTCTTGATAGAATTTAGAAATAGTTCTCACATTTTGCTACACTCTTCATTTTCATTCTCCACATATGTATTATTTTTTAAAATGCATTTCCAACATTTGTTCTTTTTCTGTTGATACTGTTATATCTTTCCAGTATTTAAGGATAATCTTCATGCCTTTAGTTAATTTGGTGAAATTTATCTGGCCTTTTTGTACTGATATTTTGATTCTACTAAATAGTGTACCTGGATACATTAAGTTGAAGAACCTTGATTCTTTTTTATGATCGTCTTAAAATTGTTTGTTTCTTAGACAACTGCAGATTACATCTTTGTAGGCTCCTGTTTCCTTTAAGCACTTCCAGGAGAGAGAGCTTCATCATTTTCTATTCATTTGTACTAAAGACCTGTAAAAAAAAATTATAAAATACATTAAAATGTATCCATTTGTGATTTGCATGCTCAGTAATACTACAGCTTCTCTATATTGTGTTCATTGATAAGTGCTTGTTTGAGAAACATGAACCCATTCCTCAAGACTTTTTACATAGATTGACACATTTGTAGTGCTGCCAAAATTAATATGTTCTACCCTAATTTTTGTTTATGGTTATAAAAAGCTCCAAAAGTGTTTCTTTCTCAAAAAAAAGTCTGGCATCATTGAGGGTTTATTTATCCTATTGTCCCAAAACATTATCTTCTCTTTTATCTTTGTTAATAGATTACCACATAATTGTATGTGCTTGAATATTTTGATGAGTCTTTATTTCTTGTACAGGGCATGTCACTTTTTTCCCCCAATAATAGATTTAAGGAGATTAGTGGCATGCAGATTTTTATGCAGTTTAAATGCATAGATATTTTATTATTGAACATGCATTCTTACTTGAGTTCATATTGGATGAATTTATTTCTTCGACCCAGTATATCTATATTGTAATTTCCAAGTAGTTGTCAAAAATTGGTTCTTAATATGTGTCACGCATGCTTAATGGGGATTTCATTTGCTAAAGGAGTTTTTAGAATATCTTTTCACTAGTTCAAATGAAAAATATTCCCAGACTGGAAAACTCCTCTTGTAGGAAATCAGCGAATAGTAATTAAGGAGAACATTTGTAAGACATTTTTATGGTGAAAGGGCAACATATTTTTCCCCTTAGAAACGGCAAGGCAAAGATGTTTCTCAGGCAGATTGAGAATCTTTATGGTACCAGCAAAACAACTACCCCACCTTCTGCCTTCCAACTCTGTCTTTGTGGTTTGGCGGGCTAGCTCCATCTCTGCTGTTTTAAGCAGGTTTTGATTTTCCTAGACAAGTTTTTAGGCCTGCTCTACACTAGAAAATTTATACTGATATAACTACATCAGTTTGAGGTGTTATATTTTACCAATATATCTATACTGGTATTAGCCCTAATGTCGATGCAGTTATATTAGTATAAAGGTGTCTTAGAATGGTATTGCTTATTTCAGTATCTGAACCAGAATAATCTATACTGGTATAGGCACTTTTATACTGGTATAACTGCATTCATAGTAGAGAATTATATTGCCACTTTATCTGTAACTGTTTCAGTTAAAGTGGCAAAACTCTCTAGTGTAAACAAGCCATTGGTCACAAATTTAAAATAATCAGTCAGAGCCTGGAAAATGGATTGCAACAGAGCAATATAAGAAAAGAAGCAACATTTGAAAAGTGTTAGAGATTCTCTTATGTCTTTGAGAAGGTAACAGATTTTTTTAGACAAAGGAAACACAGTGGATCTAATTTACCTTGATTTCAGTAAGGCATTTGATACGGTTCCACATGGGGAATTATTAGCTAAATTGGAAAAGATGGGGATCAATATGAAAATGTAAAGGTGGATAAGGAATGGTTAAAGGCGAAGCCTACAAGGAGTCATACCCTGAAGTAAACTGCAACTGGACGAGAGACTTACCACTGAGTACTCAGCGATCGGTTTGGGGACACTTTATTTAATACTTTTTACTTACGCGACCTCAGCACAAAAAGTGGGAGTGCTGCTAAATACAGTTTTGCAAATAACACAACAGTCGGAGTCATAGCAAATACAGACAAGGACCGGATATGTCTGGAGTATCCAGAGAAGATTGCGATCACCTCTGTAAACTGAGTAAGAGTAACCTCACCGGATGAACATTTGAATAGTTGAAAGTGCACGGTCATGCATTAGGATTAATTAACAAATTTGTATAAGCTGGGGACACATTCAGTTGGAATAACAGGTAAGGAGAAGGACTTGGAGTATTGGGAATACACGAGACTATGAGCCCCGCAACTCATGATAAGTCTTTCGAAACACACAAACACCTCGAGTGCGGTCTTGATGCATCCAGCGAGCCCGTATTCAGTAGAGAAAGAGGTGTAGTACCAGCCCCCGTTACATAAACACGGTGACCCCTCAGCTGGAATACCTGTTCCAATGCTGGTCTCCCATCGTTAAGAAAAAAGATAATCACACATCGGAACACGTACCAAGCAAGGCGCACCAAGGATGCATCCAAGAATCCCGGAAACACATGTCCTCATCGACAAGACTCAAAGAGATGGCTGTTTAGCTAACCAAACAAAAAGGCCACAGGGAGATACGATCTTCTCTATAAAATACACTCAGAGGGATCAGCAACTGACAGGAGGAAAGGAATTTATCTTAGCTCAGCTACATGGTCCCAACGTGAACACACAGAACAAATACGATAAGATGCCCATTCCAGAAGTTAGACTTGAAATTAGACAAAGTTCTAGACCACAGAGAGCTAAGTCTAAAAGCCCTCCAGAGAGAGTGTGGGCAAAAGACATATCTGGCTTCAAGACTAAGCTTGATAAGTTTATGGAAGGGATAGTATGATGGGATAGCCTAATTTTGGCAATTAATTGATCTTTGACTATTAGTGGTAAATATGTCCAATGGCTTGTGATGGCATGTTAGATGGGGTGGGATCTGAGTTACTGCAGAGAATTCTTTCCTGGGTGTCTGGCTGGTGAGTCTTGGCCCCATGCTCAGGGTTTAACTGAATGCCATATTTGGGGTCAGGAAGGAATTTTCCTCCTGGGCAGATTGGCAGAGGCCCTGGGGGGGGTTTGCCTTCCTCTGCAGTGTGGGGCATGGGTCACTTGCTGGAGGATTCTCCAGACCCTGAAGTCTTTAAACTCTGATTTAAGGACTTCAGTAGCTGAGACACTGGTTAGGAGTTTATTACAGGAGTGGGTGGGTGAAATTCTGTGGCCTGCGTTGTGCAAGAGGTCAGACTAGATGATCATAATTGTCTCTTCTGACCTTTAAGTCTATGAGTCTGTTGGAACCAAAAGAGGAATCTGTGATTTTCTTTGTACTATTTTGAGCATCTCCAGTGGTATCTCACTTCTGAGAGGAGCCTTAGATTTGGGTGCAGCTGAGGCAAGAGAGACTGTGGGATGGGCAACAGCACTTCCTTTGTTTAAGAGTGGGAGTGTTCAGGGGATATATTTGTATAATATAGAGAGTGGAGATTCCAAACTTGACATGGCCCGATCATTATCATCTTCAGAGTAGGATCAGAGACAACTCTTAACTTGTCAAGATGAGCACCCTGCTTCATTCCTCCAATCTGAATAGAATTTCAGAATTTTCTGAGGGGAAATTATAGTTTGGCTATCGGACCACACTTTTGATGACCGGCTAATGATACATTATGATCCACTTGTCTCTGACCCGTCCTTAAGCGGCCAAATAGCATTCCCATACTTCTCAACACATACCTTGATAATTAGATGACCTGCAACAAACAAAGCAACCAAGAAGGAGACTAAAGTTGGTGACAAAAAACAGCTCTATATTTGACTAATGGCAGCATAAAGAGTTTTGTTCCTGTGTAGCTGTGCTGTACACTGAAGTATTTTTTTTTTCTTATTCAGTCTTGCATCTACAAAGTCCAGCCCTACAGAACTATTCCATGTGGTGAACAGTCTGCTGACTCCAGACAGTTTCAGTAACAGATTTCAGTGCATCTCATTGTGATAAATTTTTGATTTAGTCTTCTATCATTCAAAGGATTTTGCCAGTATAGACTCTTATACCTAGACAAAGAAAGAGTCTGTCAAGGCATAAGAATCCATGCCAGAGAATCCATTTGTAGGATAAGGATCTTGCTTTGCAGAGACGATCTATTGGATCCTAATGTTTTTGTGGAAGTAATACATAAATAGCATGAGACAAAGTAACATCTTAACTGTTGAAGTATAGCTTAGTTTAATTGATAGAGAAGTACTGTATGTTCAAAGAGAGATACAAGCCATGACCTCTAAGATACGTTCATGTCCCTTATGATTGGTAAAAGACAATGGGAAAGATTTAGGTCTGTTGTTGAAAAACCTGGTATTGCCTTTATCTGGGTGTACAATCAACTTTTAAGAAAAAGTGGTTATGGCCTTGCTTGTAGAGGAAGCCGTCAGATGAAGTTGCTGGCCTTGACAATTACAGCCCTTTCTCAAATCTTCCTTTTATGGGAAAGGCTATTGAAAAGGTTGTGCCAATGCAGCTTTGGGTTCCTTTCACTGTCCTTGGTCTCTCTCATTCTGGTTTCTGGTCTGTGTATGGTACAGGGAAAGAATTAGTATCTTTATTCAGCTGATCTTTTTCTAGTGATGGACAAAGTTCAGGTATAGAGCTAGTCAAGAAAAGGGGAGGGAACATAATGTAATTTTAAAACAGTGCAACCAGCTCCAGTCAGATGTTCATGTTGTTTTTATGGGATATGCCTTTGATATGCTTGACCATGAGGTGTTGATCTCACACTTAGAGGATATGATAGGGGTTAATGGATAAGTTATTTAGTGGCTCTCGAGGGTGTTGAGAAACTACTCTTTTTGAATTACTGTGGACATAAGTGGGTTATTTATGGATGCTTGGGTGTTACATGGAAGGCTGTTTATACTGTCTGTTGTATACAGTTAAATGCAATGTCTGGTTGCATTTAAGCTGCTATGAACCTAGATGCAATGATGATAAAAATAGTACAAATCATTAAATAAATAAAATTAAAACTATTCTTTGAGAGGATGCTTGGTATGTCTGCTGCTCCTAGTACGAGCACTTAACTCTTCCAGTTCGAGGGGTTTGATACTCTTGGTTAAAGATGTCTGCTGTCAGTATGGTGTCAGCAGTACTATATGGTAAAGTTATGGTTTGTATCTCTAATATTTATTACATAGTCTAGGGCTAATATAAATCAGTTTGTAACCTTTTCTTAGTGTGGTGCTGGGCTTTTTACATTGGGAATCACTAACATGTCCCATAGAAGCAGCATCTGGTATATTGTGAAATAAAATTATTTTATTTTTTAGTGCTCTTGGAGGCTCCTCTGCCCTTCACATCCCAGCCTTTCCAGGTGGAGGCTGTCTCATTGACTATGTACCACAGGTGTGCCAGCTGTTGACTAACAAGGTGAGTTAATACACAGAACTTAATTTCTCCTTCCTTCTTGTGTTATACTGTACTTTACAAGCAATTTTATGAAAACACTGTGGAAACAAAGGATTCTACTTATTCGAGTGATGATTTAAGTAAAGCAAACTCAAGCAAGTTAAATTATTCCAGTAACACCGTCTTATACCTGATCTTATGAGAGATTGAACACTTTCATGACCCACTTAAATCCATGGGAGTTGTAGGTATACAGCATTTCTTGGGTTTTAAAGGAGTTTTCTTATTGTTTTAAGGTACATTAGGATAAAAATGTCACCCCAACATATTACTGTTCTGTTGCTAGATAAATAGCAATATATAGCCAATGAATTTATCTTTCAGTGGAAAGACATCTAACTATCCCTAGATTACTGTTAATTGTGAGCACTCGACAAAAGGTCCTGTTACAGTGGTATTATCTCAGCTAATTCATCCAAATGGACTGATTCATTTTCTCTGATGAATGTTGATATAGTAAAGTAAAAGCCACTTACCTTTTCCATTAATAGAAGGCTATTTTCTGTTTGGCTTAGAGTCTAAGTGAAAGAGAAGATTTATTCAATAGGTATAATATTTTGTTAAGTTTCTCAGATGATGTAAATGTAGTTTTTAACTTAGAACAGTAACTTAGAGCCAGGCATTCAGCAATCCGGTTACTGTAGATTCCGTATTTGTCTTTTTTATTTCATATTTTTTTGTTTTTCTTGTTTAAATGAGGAAATTAAATGATGTCTTTTAGAAAAGATTCCTTCAAAATGCATTTCCATAATTATACAGAAATCTATCTTTAGAGCTGTTTTGTTGTGGTTTTCTTTAAAACTACTTTCTGTTTTTAAAACCTACAAGTACACAGGACTGTTTTTATCCTTTTTTTAAACAAAGTTACTTAAGCAAACTTATCATCTGTTTTCCTTTTTCCAAAATAATGTTTTAGATCCCACGCAAAGCCTTCAAATTTAGCACTTTTTTATAAACTGAAATAAGTCCTATTTTGTACATTGAATTATTTTACTTTGAGAGAGTATAACATAGCTCTGAGCACTGATTGTATCAAGGTTGTTTCAAATAACTTAACACAAGCATTTGCCAACCAAGGAAATCCAATGTTACCATAGCCAACACAAATAAAGTATATATCTCCCCCACTCTTCCCCCCCAGCATTAAGAGGCTCTAACAGAGTTAGTTTCCGTTATGAAAAGCAAAGTAGGATTTGTATAAGTGACTATGAATGGAAGTATCCTATAGGTATAACATAATGAGTTAGGAACTAGAGACGCTTTCAGCCTAGTATCTTCGGTGTTGGTTTCATCATGAGTCTAACCTTGCTTATCTTGCAAGTAATCCATTCAAGTCAACAGGACTATTCATGTAAAGCAAGGACTATTCAATGGGCTCAGATCTTCCAACCTAAGCATAGTGATCTGAATCAGTGCTGGGATGGAAGACTTTCAAGGGAAACTCAGGATACTACAGAATTTGGTGTTGGTGATTCAGTAGGTGGCTCTCTTCTATCTGAGTCAGCCTGAAGCCAATAATTCAGCTTACTGTTAGGAAGTATTCTGCTGCTAGAGATGCTGTTTTTCAAATGACACGCACAATTATGGTCCTAAGCAATTTTCTTAACAGGATGTTTCTCTAGCATCCTGGCCAAATGCTAGCTCAGCCAATTACACATTGCCTATCTAAGGTTTTTTCTATTGCTTCAATTGGATATGACATTCTTCTGTACTTATTGCACAGTAGTGCTACTGGGTGCTGATTCACCTACAGGTGAATCAAGAGAGCCCTGGGTGCAGTTTGTTTGAAAGGCATTTTAGGATCCTTTAGGATGAAACATGCCATCTAAAAGTAGGATGCAGCATTATTGATATTCTGTAAATAGATTTCTCCAATAAAGCTAGAAAAATATGAAGAGTTGGGAGCCTTTTCTTTCTGTAAAATTTCCTCATAGCTTTGGGTTGGCTCTTTTTTTTTCCAGGTACAATATGTTATTCAGGGATACCATAAGAGAAGGGAGTATATTGCCGCTTTCCTGAGTCACTTTGGAACGTAAGTCTTCTTTTAATGCATCTTTTCCTGTAATAGCAGCAAAAGCAAAATTATTTTACCTTTCTGATTCATGGTTAGATGTCCTGGTTGCTAGTTGAAGCAATGACAGTCTACATCTCACTATAAGGTTCTACTGAAACATTATATATAATCCTACTATAGCAGCTACAGTCAACAGGATGACTTGAAGCTAGAGGTAAAACTTGCTGTAAGGCAGGAGAGCATGCTCATTACATTGGCTATATAATTAACTTCCACTGAATGAGTCCACATCTATCCATCTTCAGAAAATGATGCACATAGGCCTTCTCATTGTAGAGATTGTAGCAAGCAATCCAGCATCATTCCTCCTGGAAGCCAGCCACCACATTAATTCAACTCAGGAAGTAACCTAAAATGAGGAGGAGATAGTAGTTTTCATCCCTTTGTGAAGAAACTGAAGTTTTCTTATTTCTGTATAGCGTGACTACAGAGATATTATGGCAATAGGCACATCAAAAAATGAATGGATGGATGGTTATAGAGAGACTGTAAGGAGAAGCACCCCAGATGCTCTCAGGTGGCACAGTGACACCTAAGGAGAGAGGCAGTTTCTTATGGATCCAAACCATATAAGATCGATATCAATGGTGCAAATCAGACATTAGTACAGACCCTGGAGAACTGGTCAGACTATAAACATAATTTCTTTTCTGAAAATTATTCAATCCAATCTGTGCTACAGAAAACCTACATCTGTACAATGGATTTATAGCACAATTCTTAAGACAAAAAGAATCCATCTCCATAATGACCAAGTAAACTGTCCGGACATCCTGCTGTGGTTTAAACATGACAGTAGACATCATCTGATCCCAAGGTTAATAAGATAAAGTTGATGATAGAAGTATGAAAAACTCATGTTACATAACAAATTAGTATATTGAAACATTGCAGTTTACAGACTCTGATGCTATCATAGTCTTAAAAAGACAGCCCACCCCTAATGGTTTGGGTATTTAATCCATTTCAGGGTTGGGCGGAATTGTATGAGCAACTTAATCAGAATTTAGGTCCTTGTGTATTATTTATGACAATATGATAAATTTTACAATATACAAAAACTAAATTAAAAAAACAGCAGCAAAAATAACAATAACAACAATAACAAACAGCATCACAGTAATTTGACAAGTCTGAGTGTTTAACAATATAAGATAATCAGGAATCGAGGATGAAGATATTAATTCAGCTGTCATATGGATTTTTTTCTCTACATAAGTAAAAAAAAATAGTCCTTGTGAAAGCTTTTCTTTAAATTTAAAATTCAATTTGTGGATTTTGAATGTATATTTGTATATTTTAGATGTATAAATTGTCAGATTTAGACTCCACCTAGATTACTGGAAGTCAATGTTATGACATGAGTCCCTAGGTTTTCAGGAAGGTCTCTGCTTTTTACATATAACTTCAATGTCATAGTGTATTAATGAGCTCCATCTGAGTAACATACATGCAGTTTTGGGTAGATATGTTCAATTATTACTGAATTACCATTGCAAGTGCCATTAGCAGAGCTCATTGCCTTTTAAAAATTATCTTGTTTACACTGACGATAGCCATTCCTCAGATGGAAGCTCCATTATTGTAATGTAAGTTAGAAAATTATTCCATTTGAGAGAAGCCACATGCAGCCTGCATTTGGATAGAACATAGTAGCTGATAGTAAATAAAGTAAAATCTTGGGTATTTTCCTTTGCCTTAACCCAATATTTATTTGCTTATCATTTATTATTGTAAGGAATATTATGTAAAAATGTGTTCTTTTTTATATTTCTGTTTTTATAGTGGTGTGGTGGAATATGATGCAGAGGGCTTCACAAAGCTCACACTGTTACTGATGTGGAAAGATTTTTGCTTCCTTGTTCACAGTGAGTAGCTGTTTGCCTTTTTTCCTTTTACAGGAAACAATTTAACAGCTTTGGCTATTTTTATTTAATGACTATGTATTTTTGATGTGGCCATCACACTTTTGAAAACACAAAATCTTGACTGCAATTTGAGAATGAGGGATGATTTATGCAGATAGATCTGATTTATAAAATTACTAAATGTGTTCTTGGAAAGTGCTCCAGTAACTTGCCTCAAGATTCTAGCAGCTGCAAATGTTGCCAACCAGGCCATTAGTGTGCATAACCCAGGGGTACCCAAATTCATTCATCACTTGCTATGAACCAGTAAATTTGTGGGCCCTTTTAGATCAAAATAATGTACACATCCATAATGTTCCTTGTACTTATATTTTCTGAGATAGATGAATAGAAATTGTTGCTTTTTTCAATTCACCCTGTAGAAAAACCTGCAGCTGATCACCTTTATTGTCCTCCTGTAGTTAGAGAGAGGACAGCCACAAGCAAGATTTTAGGACTCAGTGGGCCACCATTGACCCTCCAGCTTGCAACCCCTTTGAATTAAATTTGTAAATCAAGATAGCACTAGAACATGTTATGAGTTTGAAGTGACTTGATCATGGTCTACAAGTACATACATGAGGAAGAGATTTCTGATAGTAGGTGGCTCTTTAATCTTTTTTTTTTTAATAGAGATATATCTATCTCCTAGAACTGGAAGGACCCTGAAGGGTCATTGAGTCCAGCCTCCTGCCATCACTAGCAGGACCAAGTACTGATTTTGCCCCAGATCCCTCAATGACCCCCTCAAGGACTGAACTCACAACCCTGGGTGTAGCAGGCCAATGCTCAAACCACTGAGCTATCCCTCCCCCAAGTCTAGTAGACAAAAAAATAATCAGTACCTTTGAGGTTGGGAACTAAAGTTTAGACAAAGCCAGACTAGAAGTAAGATGCATGGTTTTGCAATTTGGGTAATTAACCATTGGAACAACTTACCTAGGGATGTGATGGATTCTCCAACACTGGAAGTCTTTAAATCAAGACTGGATATATTTCTGAAAGATATTCTATAGCTTAAATGAAAACTATAGCTTTATGAAAAAATTACTAGGTAAGGTTCTGTGGCCTGCATTGTGGAGGAGATCAAACTAGATGATATCAATAATTCCTTCTGGCCTTTAAATGCATGAATTTTAGAAACACAGAAATATAGAGAGTATTTGGTTTGGGCAAGAGTATCTGTGCTCTGCCCTCAGATTGTCCATTATCTTACCCTTTATTTATTTATTTTTGACCAATACTCTTCTCTTCTCTGTGCTGTCATTTAATGTAAAACAATGATAAATGCCTCACTGTGGCTACAAGTATTGTATTATGTTAGCCCTTTAGTGCTGAAATATTCTTAGTTGTATTCTTTCTTTTTTCTTTAATTTGGGCCAGTTTCTCCTATAAGAACACTGATGGTAGTGTCTAAATACAAGCTTGCTAAATGCAAGAGACTATAATCATTTTAGACTCTAAAGAAAATATCTGATCCTATTATTTATGAACTCTAGAAAATTTGAAACTGGATGTAATTCCCACAATAACTGTAGGATTTACAGCATAAGCCAGTAAAGAAGGTCCAGTTGGACAAGTCAACCTTTCTTTATACATTCACTCACATTCCTTTCCCACTCCATGCTCTCAGAGACCAGGGGTGTCCTATTGACTGTTGCTTCACTTTCTGCATCATTCTCCCCATCGCTTCCCCCAACCCCCCCCAGCCTTTTTCATCCCTATTGTCTTTAGTTTTGTTTCAAGTTGCATTAAATTAAAGTTTTCCATGGAGCTGTTTATTCCCTTGAGAGAAGAAAGCCTGGTATTAGCCCTAATAAACATTGAAGTAGCTAGGTTTCACAAGAGTCAAAATTCAAACTTCTGCTGAATGGTAGAGCAGTTTTTAATTATTAAGTAATATTCAGAGCTCTCTACTTATGACTGTAGAGCCCTTGAGAGATATGATTATAACGGAACAGCTTGTCACTATGAATTAGCTCCATGACCTTGTAAATTGTGCAGTAACTTATCTGTGCAAGTCATTGCATCACTTGCTTGTTGAATAACCCGCTGCATAACTTAAATAAGTTACACGTGCGAACGGATATTGCAGTGAAATCACGGAAACCTGCATTTTATTGCCTGACTGAAGTAATGCAGACTTTCATCTCTTTACCGCTGAAATGACTGTGTATATTATGGTTGAATATTTATCAGCCTGTTGTTAAAATGTCTAGCACAGATAGGTTTAAGTTGAAAAAAATGTTGTACTTTATATATTTACTGTATGGAAAACATTCTTCAAAGAATAAATGAAGTATAAGTGTGAAAAAGAGGAACTGTGCAAATGTGCAGAAAGCATAGTGGCAAACCAAGTAAAAGGAATAAGATTCTTTGTTAAAATAGATTTGCAACTCATGTAGACATACCCACACAGGCTTTCATTTAGCTAGCTCACTAAAAATAGCACTGAGGTTTTGGTGGCACAGGCTTTAGTGTGGGTTGCACAAATGACTATGTACCCAGGATTCATAGAGAAAGTAGCCTGAGTTAAGTGAAAAAGTAAAGGACCGAAACTGTAAAAGGTAAATTGGATTTTAAAATAATATTACACTGGTACAGAATACTGTACTTTACATACACTATTATAATATTTTATTAAAGTCTTTTTTCTGTTGACTCAACTCAGGTTTTATATCTACTGGAACCCCCACCTCCACTCCAGAACAGTCTCACATGATAAAAAGTACAGTATTTGTGTAGTACTTATGGAATAAAGGGCACAGTAAGGGAAGTCTGTACAGCTTATCTTGCAATATAGGAGAGCTATCTAATTGCAGACTTTAGCAACTATTTTAATCTAATCATTAAGTGAATCTATCAAAGTCAGGTCAAAATGAAGTCACAGGAACTGTTGTTTTAGTGGTTTAGTTCTAAGAGTTAATCAAGTGTTTTCAAATACATATTGTAAGAGAAGAAATGAACATTAAGAGAAGTTCGTGTTCATTCACTTGGGAGAGGAAGTCATTAACCAAGTTTAATGTTAATGGTGGTATAGTTGAAGAGTAACTCTATTCCCTTTGCTACTGTTTTATAACACTGATGTTTTTTCTTTAGTTTTGTAAATAAGATGATTCATTTTCAGAGACTTAAAGGGTATTTCTTTCCTTGGCTGTGTACCCATGCCTCACATTAATGTTAATGCAGATTTCATGGGTGTATGTCCAAGGTTGAATAGACCTCTGGATATGGACACAAGAGTGAGAATGTGTTACGTAATTTTTTTGGAAACTTGATCTTTACTGTAGATGTGCATTTAGCATTTCAGCACAGATGAGATTGGTAGAAGACGGAAGGATTGGAAATAGTAATAAAAGTATCAGTGATAAATTAGAGGTTGTTGGCTTCTTATAATGGAGGATTTGGAAGGATACATGTTTAAATGGAAAGGTCTTGCTTTCTTGCTCCGTATATGATCTTGTACCAGCGAGCATGGTAGCTTCCTCCAAGTATATTGGTAGCTTCCAGCAAGTGTGTACTTTGTAGGCAATCACAGACTTTTTTGAAGCTGTTGGGCATACTTCACTTGAGCAAAATGGAAAAAAACAATTAAGCTCCATTATGTAGTAAAATAGCTGGAGCACTGGAAGTCACCACCCAAAGCATTGGCCAAATGAAAGGCCTGAGCAAAGAATTAACTTGGTGAGAATTAGAGGGTTTCACTGGGAACTGATTGCAAAAGCAGGGGCTGGGTATTAATTTGATTTTAGCTGTTTGTGTTAGAAGAAGAAAGCAGCCAGAAAAATAAGGACAAAGCCAGAGAAGCACTGATAGCATAACCCTGAGAGGAAGCTAAGAGAGAGAGATTATATTGGACAGAGCTCTGTTTGGAAGGGAGGCTAACAGCCAGCAAGGACACTGCCTGCTCTGTTTGTGCATATTGTGTTCAGAGAAACAGGTGTTTGTGTCCCTGTTTTGTAAATAAACAGGATTGCACGAAATAAATACCTGACTCTACCATCAATTTCACCTCCTAATGGAAACATTCTGCAAGGCCTCAAATATTGGCAAACCATTCAGACCAAAAAGGCAACCTATTGTACTGTTTAGTGTCTGGTCATATTTGAATCTAGTTGGCTTACTTAACAAAGAATTGTTGCTTTACCTTGGCATGTATTTCTGTTGTCCTTTCTGAAGTTGCTTTGCAGATTCCTAGTCCAGGAGTTACATGCCTTGTCACGCAAATCACAGAATCATGTGAAGCAGTAAAGTCTCTAAGGGATAGGCAAGTGGAGATGGTAATTTGGAACCAAGAACATAAAAGAGAGTGTTGTCTGTCAGCAGATTTCTTCATGAAGCTAATCCCTCTCTCTTCTTGTGTGGAGTTAAGTATTAGAAGTAGAGAGTGGCTAGCACAGTAGGGTCCTGGTTCATGACTGGAGCTCCTAGGTGCTATCACAATTCAAATAATAATAAAAATAATAATGTTAATGAGTTTGATAGTTTGGGGATCTTGTCAGTTTTTCCTCCCATGGGGGACTTGTTCCCATAACATTGGGTGCTGAAAAGAAAATAGTCTCCAAGAATTGTTCCTCTGAGTCAGTCAAAGTGTCTGCCGGCAGTCGTAACTAATGCCTAAAATTCCAAGCAGATCATATGATGGTTCCTGCTGTCCTTGGTGTTTTGAACTTGATTGGCTCCACCTCCTCCATGGGATATTGTATGAGAAAATCACCTTCAGCTAAATACCTGGGAAAACAGGCAGTCCTGTGGCCCAGGTCATCTTGCAAATAGAGGACAGGAGTTACAGCAGTTAGATTCTGTATTTACTTGAGATAGTTGGCACACCATCTTGATGGTTCTGTCTTTTTAATTAAATATTTTAAATTTTTGTTTTATAAATTAAATCTTTCCTGATTATAGTACGGTTCTTTTTATTTTGTTTGTGGCAGTATGGCTTCAAGAAGAGAGGTGAAAGGTTGCAGAAGGGCGAATTTGTGGAAATGAAAGGGACGAGACAAAGAAAGCACGTGCACTATAATGTAGGGAGCGAGGCAGAAGAGGAGGGTGTGATGCACACTGGTTAAGAGAAGGGAAGGTAGGGCAGCAGAAGGTAGGTCAAGCATAATAACAAAAACAATGGTTTAAAAGTCAGAAGCTCAATACTGACGTAGAGTGAAGTCAGAAGTCTGCTACAGTTGTGACAGGATAGCTTTTTGCTGTTACTGATAGATAGTCAGGAAAAGTTGGAGCTTTTCCAGGGCCAATCCTGGAAAGCTGAGGCTAGCAATGGTTCCAGGAGGGCACTAGGATCAGTTCTTGAGAGTGATTCCTTGACAGTGGAGTCAGCAAGAAAGGGTAAGCTGGCAAACCCAATTCCCTTCTCTGGCTCCCTGCCATTTGCTCCCAGTAGTGTTTATTCTTTGGTGTCTGATCCTAAAATTCACCCTTGTGTAGAGAGCATCTGCACAAAGCTTCTGACCGTCTAAATCCCACATAAATCCTCACAATAAGGTTGAAGTGGAATTTACTTGCTCTGTAGGTTCTTGAGCATAGGGTGAATGTCACCTGTTGAGTTCAGTGGGAATTGCAAGTGTTCCCCACCTCTGAGGATCAGGCACCATGGTGCGAAATTGGTTTTAGTCACAGACAAGCTGCTCTGGCCAGGTCTACACTGCGACTTTAAATCGGTTTAATGGCCGATATACCGATTTAACGCTGTATCCGTTCACACGACGTCGTCATTAATATCGAGTTAAACGGCTCCTTAAATCGATTTCGGAACTCCTCCCAAACGAGAGGAGTAGCGCTAAATTCGATAGTGATAACTCGGATTAGGGTTCATGTGGACGGAAATCGACGTTATTGGCCTCCGGGCGGCATCCCAGAGTGCAGCACTGACCGCTCTGGACAGCAATCTGAACTCGGATGCAGCGGGCAGGTAAACAGGAAAAGCCCCGTGAACTTTTGAATTACATTTCCTGCTTGCCCAGCGTGGAGCTCTGATCAGCACGGCTGGCGATGCAGTCTGAAATCGAAAAAGAGCTCCAGCATAGACCGTACGGGAGATACTAGGTCTGATCGCTGTATGGGGAGACAAATCTGTTGTATCCAGCTCCGTTACAGAACACGAAATGCCAAAGCGTTTGAATAAAACACTCCAGGATACACAGCGCTGCGTGACAAGCGTAACGGGAAGCCAGAGACTCAAATGGACGCTCATGAAGGGAGGGAGGGGGTACTGAGGACTCCAGCTATCCCACAGTCCACAGCAGTCTCTGAAAATTATTTGCATTCTTGGCTGAGCTCCCAATGTCTGTAGGTTCAAACACAGTGTCTGGCGTGGTTCAGGGAACAGCTCCTCAGTTTATTTCCCCCCACCACCACGTGAAAAAAAAAAGGGAAAGATTGCTGTGCTATGGCGTTTGCTCAATGCACTCCGCGAAAAAGGCGCCAAAGGGTTGTCTGCTGCCTTCACAAAGGGAGGGGTGAGGCTGTACCCAGCACCACCCGGGGCAATGTTTTCTGCCCCATCAGGCACTGTGCTCTCAACCCGGAAGTGGGAACTATGGGATAGCTGAGGAACAGCTACCCACAGTGCACCGCTCCTGAAATCGATGGTAGCTTTGGACCATGGACGCAAACAATCGATTTCGGGATCCCACTGTGGACGCGCTAAACCGATTTTATTAGATCTGTTTTGTAATATCGGTTTAAGCTAATTCGAAATAATCGTGCAGTGTAGACGTACCCTCTGTTCATCACTTAACTGGGTGCAGTCCGAGGCCAATCACAGAACTGAACTGCAGTATTGTGTGTGGAGACTGAATTGGCCTTTTGCTTCCAAGTTTCCATCATTGCCAGGTCTTTAAAGGGGCACTGTCACCTAGCTGTAGTTTCAAATTTGAATTGAATCATAAATAATTATATAACCTCATCATTATCCATTGAGAATATTTCAACATCATGTTCCTATGATTCCTTGCTGGATGTTAATATTCTATGAGCTGAATGACATTTTGTAGACCTTAGTGCTTTGTGTTTGAGGCTAGTAAAGTTGAAGGCAGAGGTGGTTTGTCTCCTTTTATTCTGTTCACCGGTGTTCATGTTAGACTGATACGAATCTATGTCAATAGTTTTAAGTAGATTTTGTTAATAATAGAGGGTTGAGATGTGGAAACCATACAAGGTGAAAAGTAAATTAGATTTTAAAATTCTTTGGTTTTATGGCAGTGATAGTAGACGCAAGCGTTTTTTGGTAAAATGTCAGTTTCCATTGTCAGGGTCTGTCATTTCAAGGAAATATATGTATGGTTTGTATTTTTTTAAGCTTTTCCTTTTTTTATTATATTCCCCTGGATATTTCAAAGCTCATTATTTAGTATTGCTTCATCTGCTTTGAAAAGGGAACTACAAGCTCTTTAACAAGTGGATAGAAAAGTCATCAACTTCCACAGTAGCTTCTTTTACTCTGAAAAGTGACAACGTAGAAATGTCACTACTTAACAGTCTATCTAGATCACTATTACCATAATGAACAATTACCTCACAAACACTAATGAACTTATCCTCAAAGATCATCTGTGAGGTCGGGAAGATGTATTATCCCTACTTCACAGGTGTGGAACTCAGAGATAGAGAGATTAAGTGAAAACAGCAAGGAGTCCCTGTGGCACTTTAGAGACTAACAAATTGATTTGGGCATAAGCTTTTGTAGGCTATAATCCACTTCATCAGATGCATGGAGTGGAAAATACAGTAAGCAGGTATAAATATACAGCACATGAAAAGATGGGAGCTACCTTACCAAGTGGGGGGTCAGTGCTAACAAGGCCAGTTCAATTAAGTGATTTCCCTTAGGTCACGTAGGAAATATGTGACAGAACTAGGAATTAAATACTGATTTCCAGAGTCCTAGTTCAGTGCCTAAACAGCAAGACTAGTTTTCCTCTCCAACTTTGCTTCCTGTGTGTATTCCGAATTATATCTATTCACTTGCTAAGACAGTAAGCTTTTAGCACTTTACCATGTTATCACTACAAAGCCAGTATACTTCTTGCATCAGCAACAGAATTGTGAAGTAAATGCCAATTGCAGAGCCAAATTCTCACTTGTGACACGTGCCACAACTAAAGGAAGTGAGGTGGCACAGATGCAACTCAAGATGTAATCTGCAGGCACTAGGGTGTGTGGAAGTAACTGGAGTGGAATTCGAAGACAATTGGATTGTGCCAGTGTAATTTAGAGTATAATTTGAAAACAATGAGATTGCATGGGAGTGAAATTGGAAGAGGGTGAGGTTACACAGTTGTCACTGAGAGCAAAGTTTGGATTTTAGGAACTTTATTTCTGGTGGTGAAACACGAGCAGAAAACAACTCATTTTGATTTTCAGCTCCCAGGCTGAGTTTGAAACACTAGTAGAAAAAAAAATCATTACTTGTAAACTGAGTAAAATTAATAAGGAACCATTAAGAGAGACTGCCATTTTTACACAGACACTTGTCAGAGGAGAAAGACACTTTAAATGCCTCCGTATTCTAGTGAAATGCTATTTAGAACTTCTCAACAAATTGCAAAGGCTTTCTCTCTCCTCTGACAGTGTCAGTGCCAAAAGAAGGATAAATGCCTCTTTTCTCCAGCAGTGGGACATCATAGTCCCAAATCTATGCTAAGTTTGAGCAAGATTTTTCTTACTGATAGAAACTACTGCTGTATTTACACTGCAGACGTCAAACGGCACAAATAGGAAAGATTCAGCTTTATAGAGCAGCAGTGTCTCATCACTGCTAGGAGGAGTTGCTATAGAAACTGATGCACTAGAAACAATAAAAAGAAGTGGAAGCCAGAGGAGGAAAGCCGTGGGAATTTAAAAAAAAAAAAAAAGAGAGAGAGATGAAAAAATGTCATTAAGACATGGCATGCACATGACAGACAGCAACCCCTCCAACCCAATCCCACTGGAGAGAATTATATACAAGTTAGAGACAGAAAGACCTATTCGGTTATCCATTCCATTTCCCTGGGGCCAATGCAGTATAGTTCCCTGTGGTACATTTACTGGTATTTTGTCCAGTGTAGTTTTTAAAAGTCCAGGGCAGTAAGGTTTAATAGGGATGGGGGATAATGTCACTCAAAAGATAGAAGTGATTATAAAGCATTTGCCAGGTTAGTTTTACAACATCCTATCATATGCTTTTCTGTTATCACTGGAGACTGTTTGAATAGACTCTTAATTTGTGCTGTGAACTATTTCCCCTATATGACTAAACAAATAATACAGAAACTCTGTTTGAAGCACGTATTTTAAATTTATCATTTTCACAAGCTAGAAGGCACAGTCTTTCTAGAAAGTCATCCCAAATTGCACTGCGATTATTTTGTGTTATAAGAATGGGGTAGTAGAAAAAACCCAAAGTTCAGCAGATCTACCACAAACAATAAATAAGGTAAAATCTATTCAGGAACTGAGTTTGTGTCTTGAAAAGTCCCTTTGAAGTATATAACCTCTTCTGATGAGTGTAGCCATAAAGCTAGCTTTAGCATTTATTTTATTCAGCAGTAATACAAGGAACCTACAGGCCTGTATCCTGTAAGACATTGGCGTCAGCAGTTAGCATGAGACTTGAGGCCTATGAACTTTGGCACAGATAAATGGTCCAATGGTCACCTCTAAGTTTTGTGGAACAGGAAATGGAGTGTGGGAAGGGAAATTTTGTTCATAATGACATCAGCAAACCACAGGAACATGAGCTAAAACCAGCTTCTGGATAGAACATCCACAGTTATCTGACCACAAGAGTGCCATGGCAACAAATTGACATATATGATAGTAAGTCAAGATAATTAATATACTATCTATAGGAGAATGACACCCTAACACTTGTAAGATGAGGAAATACAAATAAGGAAGAGGAGAGAAATCCTTACTGAATATACATTAGAGGTAGTGCCATTGGCATAACTTTTTATAAAATTGTATCACAGGCTGGGAGCAGTAGGACAGAGGGAGAGATGTAGCCCTTGTAGGTGCCAGGATGATGGCCACTGGTGATGATGAGGAAGGTGATGGTGACAAGGAAGGTTATGGCTAACATTTCAGGTTTTTCTGCAAGGGATGGTGTTGAGTATATGAATGTTCAGATGTCCGTTCTGTATTGTCTCGCTGGACCTTACTGGGTTAGAGTGTTTGTAACTTTGCTAAATGCATTAATAAACAATTGTAAATATCGAAGAGTTCCTATAGTGTGAGTATTGCAACTGTGCACATCAGGGTTCCCTACTGTACTCTAATTTTAATAATACTGGGCCTGATCTTGGGACAAGAACCTGTTAAACCTCAGAGTGATAACTGGGAATTCTTAAGTAATCAATATAATTAATACACAGTCGTTAGATCAGGCTAAATTTGACAAGGACTGAATAGTGTTTTGGCATTGTGGCCGTGTCCAATCTGATGCTTTCCGTAAAGTTTTGCACCCTGGACTATTATTAGTGCTGCTCTCCTGGTGATGGTAACAGTGGGAACTCTAGTGTAGACAAAGCACTAGTACTTTTACCACCATGTCCTCCATCTCTGGTAGGTGGCCAAATAGCAAGTGCGAAAAATCAGGATGGGGTGGGAGTAATAGGCACCTATATATGCAAAGCCCTGAATAGTGGGACTGTCCCTATAAAATTGGGACATCTGGTTAGCTTAATCTATGTTCAGATCAAATCTAGATGACACAACAGTAAAAATACCGTGGTCACCAACACTTGGTCTGCACTATAGCTTCCATTGTTACTACGACTGGTAGGAATTGTAAGAAAAATCTCAGTATAGACATGGCAGTGGCAAAATGTTGTTCAGTCATTCTCAAACCAGAAAGAGTTACACACTTCTAAAGAACAGTTTTTATAGGAGCTGCATAAATTCCGGCTCAGTGTAATCCACAAGATAAACAAGTTCAAACTCCATAATATCCAGAAATAGTTTATTCCAACATAAGTCATTGTTTCCATTATTCAGAAAGACACATGGGCTATGAAAAAACACTATAATCAAAAATAACCACTTCTGTATTTTAGACTTTGAGTTGGCCTTCTGCAAAGATGCTATATGCAATCATAAGAGATGTTTGGGGAGGAACAAGTTGGATGGCTCAAAGTCTTAAAAATGGGATGTATAGCCTTGCTCTTCTCGGTCACCAGTTCAAATCTAACTGAGGCTTATAGTGACTGAAAGCCATTCCTGTCCAATATGAAAAGAGTTGGAGGCCTTTGTCCATTTCAAAAAGAGCATGTTCCCATCACAATACCCACCATCAAAGTTGTCATTAGTTGATCCTTTGCTGACAGTTTCCACAGAGAGGCCAAGAACTGAATGAGCATACAGCACTAACCTTCTGCTCCAGAGGTGCCTGGCTGGATTAAAGCTGACTGAGGCAAATATTGACCAACATTCCCCTCCTCACCTTCCCATTCCATTAGACTGTCCAGAACCCCTCTAGCAAACTCACCTTCTGAGCCTTTCAACGTACTCCTGGCTTACTTCCTAATCCTGAATACTTGATCTTCCTATCAACTGAGGCAGGAAAATTTCACATGGTTGTAAGGGTCCACCATTCCACAGATCTTGTTTCAGGACTGGGTCCTCAATGAGTAGTAATCTTCCTTCTATGTCATTATTAAATTAATGCTCCAGCTAAGGAGTGTGAATTTCAGACACAATGTAAATCCTGGATATTGCCAACATAGAATTAAGGACTCAACTTAAAAAGACACACTTCTGGTTTTTTTAATCTTCTACTGTTATTACTACACCCAAGATTAATATATAACTCAAAGACTTAAAGAGAAAACATACATTTTTCTCTATATTTCAGTTGTATGTTGTACATTTGACAGCACTTCGTGCATAATCAATTTCATTCTTTCTGTTGGAAAGGCAATCAGTTCTCCATGCTGTCTGTGTGCATCTTTCACACAGCATCAAGAGAAAGAAAATCATTTTTCAAAATAATAAAATGTGATTACAAAAGCACAAAACTGGTGGGGGCCTCAGGCATGTGGAGCACTATGAACTGCTTCTAATTCACTTTTTAAATCTACTGGGTTGTAGATTTCCTGTTGACAGTGTTCCTCTGAAGATCCTATGAACCTTCTGCAGCAGAAGGGTTATTAGTCCCAATATATTTACCAAATTCTAACCCAGGTGACCCTACAGACCTACTTTGCCCCAGTAGTTTCAGTTGAATGTTATTCTTCATTCTTTTGCCTTCTTCCTTAAAAATATTACCACTGTAGTGTCACTGACATAGAATGCTGCTGCATTTCCAACCAATTGATAAGTTCACTTCATTGGTTGGCAGTGACTCTTGTACATATGGACCAGATTCACCCCTTCATTCTGCACTTTGAACCAGCAGAACTTAGGCTACTGGTTTTCAGCAGCAGAAATTCAAGGGAGAAGTGGTGGGCTACAGTAGCCAAGCCAGTTATAAACCCTGTTCCACTGAGGGATCTTGACCCAGCCACCGCAAAGCTAAACATGCTGGTGTCTAGGCCAAGTCAAGGCCATTCAGGAGGTGCACTGAATCAGCAGATCTCTTAAGGAGCCTTCACTAGTGGAGCTCCCACAAGAACTTCATGGAAGCTGCTTTCTTTAGAAAAACCCAATTGGAGGAAGAACAATGGTACCATCACCTGTCTTCTCCCAGTGGTGAAAGCCTTCCCTGGTGTAACTGCCCTAACCTATGCAGACGATACAACGTTCATCCTTGCACCCATGGTCTGAATCTGGTCCATGGTCTGTAAAGCATGTACACCTCTTTCATGAGGAAAGGTATTATATACAACTCATTGTCTTATGGGATCATGTTACATATTTTGTCCTTTAAATGTTATCTTATTCTTACAAGGAAATATACATATATAACATATCAGAACAAAAGCAGGAGTAAATACTAAACAATTATCTCTGTAAGAGTCTAGCCAGTGTTCAGGTCAGCTCTCCAGGTGTGTCTCTTATACACCTCAAATAAGTGTGTGTGTTTATACCTCTAAAAAAAAATTCAAACACTTAGTCAGTCACTAATCTCATGTGGGTGGTAGACTGTCTACATAATCCCCAGTGCTTCTCTGTGTTACTGTTCTTTCTACCAGAACAGAAGTGCATTTGTATTTCTGATCTCCACCTGCTGCAGGAGGTTTCATTCCCTCATTACATAGTGTAGGAAAGTATGGAGGTGGAACAATCCTTTCAATGAAATGTGATAGAATGAATTCATTCCACCCAAATGTCCAAAACATAAACAAATGCTTAGCACTTTTCATTGAGCCTCCCAGCACCCTTGTGTGGTATGTATGTTGGCATTACTAGCTCCATTTTACAGCTTTGGAAACATATTGCTCTAACACTAAGTGCTTTTGTCTGTATGAACAGTTAGACCAAGGCAAGTTGGCATCTGAATCAACCTCACATTAACCTGCCGCGGACTGACTGGCATGTGTTAACAGCTCATTAATGCGCTTTGAGCTCATCCCATTTCAAAGAAGACTAGATAAAAGTGCTTTAACAAACTGTTATCATGTATCAGCAGGGTCCACATGGACCGCTCAGCAGGATAGTTCAGGGTGGAGTCACACTCCAGGTTGCAGTGCTGTAATGGTTCATGTAGACAAGCTCTAAGACTAAGGCCTGGTCTACACCACAGAGTTAGGTCAACGTAAGGCAGGTCACATTGACCTAACTCTGTAGCCATCTACACTAAAATATAGCTCCCACTGATGTAACTTGCCCACTATGCCGACTTAATAACTCCACCTTCGTAAAAGGCATAGTAGTTAGGTCAACACGTCAATGTAGACACTGTGTTGCTCACATCGACTGTTGCTGCCTTTCAGAAAGAGTCCCACAATGCCCCCCTTACGTCAAGTTGACATGCAGCCACCTCAGTAATGGAATCGGTTTTACATGTCCACACTATGCAGTTAAACCATACTTGCAGTTAAATTGGTGCAAGTGCTCCTGGTGAGGAAGTGCACCGCTGACACACGGAGCATAGTGTGGACATGTAAAACCGATTCCATTACTGCGGTGGCTGTATGTCAACATGACTTAAGTCGGCTTAATTTAGCAGTGTACATTTGCCCTAAGAATTTGAGCCTTGCTCGCTATGTAGGAAGTCACTGTTAAGGGATATTCAGCCCCATGTCTCTGTCTTTAAAAAGTTAGATAAATATCAAGAATTGATATATTTGGTAGCCATGCTGTCAGATATACAGTATGTCTCTCATTTCTTCTCATAGCATTTAGCACAGAAATAATTTTTTCTTTTGTCCTCTGCTACAGTATTGCTGAGGCAGTCATGTTCATGTGTTGTACTGCAAATTCTTTACGAATAGGTAATGGGAGGGTTCCAGTCAAATATATGGTGGAGATAAAGATAGGGTGAAACCATTCCCATTTCTTTTTGTATGATCTGAGTACCTTATCTTCTCTTTGAGATTTATAAACATGGGAGACAAGTGCAGACTGGAAGAGGGGGCTGGAAATGTGAATTGGGGGTATCATAATATAAAACAAATTCTGGGTTGCTTATAGATAGTAAATTATTAACACGCTGGAACTCTTCTTTAAAAGAGAAAAAGTGTTTCCTCTCCTTTTTCTCTTTGGTTTATTTACCTTGTTTGCAAGATAGCACTGAAATGAAAAGATCTACATAGGACCCTATTGTTACAACTTTAGATGTACATAGTTTCTAGAAAAATAACCTTCAACTGCACTGCCCATGGGGGCACATTTTACAGTTCTGTAAGTCAGTAATGAATCACTACGTTTCACTGGCTGACTTTCATAGTCTATTTCATGTTTCACAATCCAAGGTTTGTTTTATAAGGTTTCTTATTTTGCAGGTAAAATGTACAAATACTCAGGCTCAATCTTTATTTTAAAATCTAAATGTAAGCCCTAGGGAGAGAGGGCAGTTAATTATAGAGGTGCATAGAGGGATAACAGTGGGTAAGGAGATGAAATAAGGGGAAAATGTAGACTGGATATAAGGAAATTGATACAGATTAGGCAGGGCTGCACAGACGTTTTTGGAGGCCTGGGACAAAATCTGAAACGGAGGCCTCCTCACCCTTCCAAAAAAAATTGCCACTGAAGGGAGGCCCAGGAGGCAGGGGGTTGGTTTGGAGAGTCAGCCAGCCTACACTCATGCTGCAGCACTGTCTTAGCTCCTGTCCCATGGGGCTGGGCTTTGCTCCCCACTCCAGGTGTTGCAAGGTGTGCGAGGTCACAGCACCACCCAGGTTTATCCTGGTGGGCCAAATCTGAGTAGTGTTGTGACCCCACACCTCAGGTCACAATGTGACTTGGTTTGGGGGCCTTCTCAAACGGAAGGGCCTGGAGCAAAATGCCCTATTTGCCTCACACCCCACCCTAGGCAATTCTGTGATTAGGCCTTGAATTGCCCTTTGCTTGTAGTAAGACTAAAGCCTTGTCTACATTAGAAAGTCATACCAACAAAACTCTCCATTCTTCAGTAAAGCTTGGTGTGCATCCATACTTAATTGTGTCTCCTACAAACGAACCTTCATTTCTACCTGTTTCCAAAGCAACTAGGCTCCTTGCAGTTCAGTTCTATTGGCATAGTGGCACTCTGGATTCACATGTACCTACATCCCTATAAGCAGTCCTTCAGCTGCAGCCTCACAAAGCAACATTCCCTTTAAGAATTCCCTCTCCAATAGTACATTTGATTGAATTCTACTTCCCAGGAGGTCACAGTGGCCAGAAGTCCACCTCACTTTTAACTGCCCAGTGCAGTCTTCTTCACAGCCACATCTGATCCTCTGACCAGCCACCTTGTTGCTGAACACATGATTTCTTCCACTCAGTCTGATGCTGTTGCTTTGTCCAGGAAGGAGGTGCACTGTGGGGAGAGGAGCCATGTGCAGGCACAGCTACCGCTCTCTCACAGAAACAGGAATATTTACAGTGACTTGGAAAGGAGATGGTGAAACTCTAAATTCACTTTTGAGTCAGCTTCAGTTGAATGTCTCTAAGCACTAAAAGGATTGTATGTGCTGCCCTTACAGTGAAAAAGAGAGCTACTTTTCTCTTTGCTGCATCTGAGTTTGCAGTGGCAAGTTTGTAAATGTCATATTAAAGTGTTTGATTATGGAATAAATCAGAGGGAATTGTGGGCATATGACCCCAACCTTGAGAATACCCTTAGTGATGTGTGAGTATTCCACAATGTACAGCAACAAGAAGGTCAGATCATATATGTGTGTGTGTGTGTGTTTGTTCGTTAACCTGTGTACATGAGAGAGTTAGGATATCTGGGTGCAGAGGCATCAATATGTTGAGGACACTTAGCTCTGTACCTCAGTCATACTTGATCTGAAAAGAGCAGTTGAACAACCAGCCTCTCTTAGGAGACCGTTTTTATTATAGGTAGAGCTGGTAGCACTGCTTATTATTAAGGTTGCCCAACACTTCCCATAACAAGATCCTGTTTTCAGTTGCTTACAAAAACAGGACTGGGACAGGGAAAAGGCTGAAGAGGACATGGGCAGAAGTGATCAGATTTGAGGAAACAAGGTACAGATGGGTCTGTGACCACTAGAGAACATTCCTTTCCAGAACCTGTAATGGAACTCCAGACTTCTATCAGTTACTCTGTTAGCTCAAGTGGTAGAGGTCTGTGTGGTGGAGCTAAAAGATCCAACCGTGTTGATGACCCATGTGGGGGCTGATAAGGTTTCAACCTGAGTATTGTGTCCAGTTCTTGATGCCACATTTCAGGAGGGATGTGCACAATTGGAGAAAGTACAGAGAAGAGCAACAAAAATGATTAACGGTCTGGAAAACATGACTTACGGGGAAAGATTGAAAAAACTGAGTTTGTTTAGTCTGGAGAAGAGAAGACTGAGGGGGAGACATTATAACAGTTTTCAAGTACATAAAAGGTTGTTCTCATTAACCTTTGAGGATAGGACAAGAATTAATGGGTTTCAGTTGCAGCAAGGGAGGTTTATGTTGGACATTAGGAAAAACTTCCTGTCAGGGTGGTTAAGCACTGGAATAAATTGCCTAGGGAGGTTGTGGAACTTCGGTCATTGGAGGTTTTTAAGAGCAGGTTAGACAAACATCTATCAGGAATGGTCCAGTTATTCCTTAGTCCTGTCTTGAGTGCAGGGGGACTGGACTAGATCAACTGTTGCGATCCCTTCCAGTTCTACACATCTGTGGTTCTGTGATTATGTCATATGATGAAATTTGTTTTTTCAGTTTGTTTTTATAACATGTAGGAAATTACACACAAAATAACTGTGTTAAAACAACCATAATTAAGCTTGAAAAGTCAAGCACTAAAAGTTAGGGAATCAAGATTGCCTAATTCAGCCACCATAGTATGTATGCTTTATGATACAGTCTTTAGTTACATGTTCATGTACTGTTTTTTCCACAGGACCCCTGCATTTTTCAGTGTACAGAAGGGACCTCCTCTGGGGATACAGTAGAACCTAAGATCTTATCTACTCTACAGGGAAAAGTCAGTCTAAGCTTTGCAATTTTAGTTATGTAAATAGTGTAACTTAAGTTGACATAGCTTAGATCTACTTACCATGGGGTCTATGCTATGCGATGTTGATGGGAGACATTCTCCCACCGACTCCCCTTACTCTTCTTGATCCAGTGGAGTACAGGAGTCGACAGGGGGCAGGGAGTGATTTGTGGTCGATTTAGCAGGTCTTCACTAGACACACTAAATCAACTGCTAATGCATCAATTCCTGATAAGTGTAGACAAACCCTCAGAGTTACAAATGCCTCAGGAATGGAGGAGGTTTGTAACTATGAAATGTTCATAATGCTGAACAAAGTGCTGTGGTGGTTGTTTCAAAAGTTTACAACTGAACATTTACTTGGTAGAGCTTTGAAACTTTGCAATGCAGAAGAAAAATTCTGCTTTTAGCCATCTTAATTTAAATGAAACAAGCACAGAAACAGTTTCCTTGCCCTGTCAAATCTTTCTTTTTAAACTTTTCCTTTATTCTTTTAGTAGTTTACGTTTAACACAGTACTGTACTGTATTTGCCTTTCTTTTTTTTCTCCTGTGCTGCTGCCTGATTGTGTACTTCCGGTTCTGAATGAGCCGTGTAGTTGACTGGTCTCTTCGTAACTCTGTGTTCATAACTCTGAGGTTTTATTGTATATGAAATAGAGCAGGGATATTCTTGGTTATGACATACTTTCCCTGCACACTGCTGCCAGTTTTGTTTAGCGTTTGAAATTTTGAAAGAATAACCCTAATGTTTTGTTCAGAGTTACAATCTCCATTCCTGAGGTGCTCATAACTCTGAGGTTCTACTGTACTGCTAAAAGGAATATAAAATCAAATGTATTTACCACTGATCTAATCAGAAATCAAAGATTTGCATATTATATTAACTTGTTAGATTAGCTCCAAGGTAAATAATACTTTCTTATTAACTCTGGAGTTGTTTGCATGTGTGATCTGAGTGGTTAACATTGTTCTGTTCCAGACCTCAGTGTTATTGATCTTTGAAAAGGTAAATAAAAGAAGCTTACTAACTCCTGACATAATTTTTCAGGCAATTGTTAGCCAGGGTTTGTCATTTAGATAACAATATTGAAAATATACTGAGCGTATACATTAAATTACATGACAGCACAAAAGCAAGAACAACTCAAATGTGTATGTGTTGGTTTTTGTAGCTTCTTTTATATTTAGAAAACATCAAACTACTGTAGCTATTTATAAGCAGTAATTAAATCTCTGTGATTCATTCTTGATGTGCAAATCACTTTTTCTTTTTCATTTTGGAATAAACACAGCTTAAAAAGTTAGGGGCAATCTTGAGGTCCTTTGCTCAGGTTTACTCAGCACTACCATAAAAGTTTTACCTGAGTAAGGATTGGAACTTTGCCAGATTAGGGAGTTCACTCTGTTGGTAATTAGTCTGTAAATGTTAGTATAGTCTGAGTGTGTGTGTTTGTTTGTGTGTGTGTGTGTGTGTGTGTGTGTGTTTGTCTGTCTGTCTGTCAGTCAGAGGGTGGATTTGGATGGCAGGAGAGAGATCACTTACTTGATCATTACCTGTTAGGTTCACTTTCTCTGGGGCACCTGGCATTGGCCACTGTTGGTAAACAGATACTGGGCTAGATGGACCTTTGATCTGACCCAGTATGGCTGCTCTTATGAGTGAAACAAGTGTCTTTATGGTTTTAACCCTAATAGTGTGCTCCTCTGGCCAATTATTGTGTTGTTTAAAACGATTATTTAAAAAAAAAAGCCAAAGTAAAAAATCAAAATCATTAAATTATACTGAATCTGGAACTGAATCAGAAAGTTTTACTTTCCTGGAGTAGTTAATAGTTTACATTTTCCAGTGGAAGAGCTTCTATTTCTGGGAGAGAAGGGGTAAATGGGACTTCCTTTGACAACCTTTTCATTTTAAAACCAAGACTAGTTTGACAGCAAGATTTGTACCTTCCTAAGTAAATATTACTATTTAGCCATATGACTTGTGAAAGCTTGTTAAGTGACGTGACTCACCTAGATAAAGTTATTTTTAGAGATGTAATTTGTATGGTTTAGAAGGGAAAAAAAAGGCTGGTAAAGAGCTAAATCTCTCATTATGGTTTACAGAGCTCATGAAACATCATCCATGCAAAAGATGACTAAGCAAGGGTCTATTGCCACTTTCAGGAATTTACAGACATGAGTCATCCACTTATTGTCTGCAGATACACCACCAAGGTACTTGTGAGTCAGCTTTGATTTGGAAATAGTACTTGCATTCACCATGAATACTTCTTTTGTGTTTCTTAAGTATCTAAATACTGTGGCTAAATAATATGCCAAACCAAAGCTTGCTGTTGTAATCTTCACAATTCAGATGCTCACTTAAGAAAGCGTGATCTATTTTGCACTGTGTTGCATTCTACATAGTAAAATATAAATGTGGTCTGCGATAGATATAATTTTGCCAACACTTAACTCTGTGCCCTTGTATACTATACAGAAGCCGATTTTATCTGTGTTCTATAATACATCGTTATAGATGTATGTATGTATAACTAGTAAAGGGCAAAATCTTCTCCATCACACCTTTGCCACCTCCACAAAAACACAGGTGTGCCCAGGAGCAAAATCTGAGCTTTCATCTTCAAAACCCTTTGTAAATATTAACTGATAACATGTTTGCTTATTTTACATGTTCTGAAAACTTTGGGGCCGAATTCAAACTTGACATAAGAAACTACTACTTTATTAACTCCAGTGGGCTTACGTCCACTGTGCCAGCAATGAATTTGGCCCTTAATATCTAGTTCTGAAATAATAGCTGGCTCTTTGAGATGTGCAGAGCAGGTTAAAGTTCAGGGCCATTTCCTGTTTACTTGAACTATAGGTGTAGTTGTGCTCCATAATTAGGGTCACATTTTTGTTGATGAGGCTCAGCTCACATCCTTAATTAGAGAAACACTTGGTTTAGAAAATGGGAGCTTTGGTTATGCTTTGTGTTCTCAGGTGGACAATAGCTTTGGAAATCAAAGGCAGCCATCATTACTTTTCAAGATTTGGCTTGAAGTTCAAGGTGATACTGCTCTTGGCCAGGAGTGGACAGTTCAAATGTAAACCAATCTATTTTGATTGTCTAGTTCCCCAGTTTACATTATATTTGACTCCTGAAAACCTCTATAAATGTTTTGGTTAAGAAAAGGAGGAAGCATTTTCTTTCCTTTTTCTCTTGCTCTACCTCTGTTGAAAAAATACTCTGAAAGATGAAAGGCTGATCACAGAAAATGAGAGCTGCTCTGAAGTGACAGCAATGTCTCTATAGTGCTTTTAGACAGTAGCTCTACTGCTAGATACTTTTTCTTAAAAACAAAGCTTTTGGTTTAGTTAATGGGAGGAAATATGCTATTACTGCCTCTTTCATGTAGAGAGAGGTTTCAAAATCAAGTTAATGGAGACCTGAAATTCTCTAGTAAAAAGATAAATGAAATAAATGGAGATATGATTTAATTTCTTTACTGGAGTTTGCTATTCTTTATTCATACTTATAAGTAAACAAGAGTTTCATACCATTTACAGTTTTTTGAGGGAGGGTGTTCCTCCAGAAATTGATTCTGCAGAGAGAGCAGATAAAGACTGTACTAAGTTTAAATACACAGCACTAAACAAAGTAAACTTCCAGCTTCAAAACTGAGAACCAGTCTCCTGGCGTTTATGTTGCTCTCTGCAGAGCAGCTCTTTTGATTCTTTGGCATAAGAGTAATGTCTGTGAGAGAGAGGAACAAGTAGTTTGCTTACTGATAAGTAACTTATTGTGTGGCAGTTCTCTTTCAGGGATATCATGCATTAACCGTGCTACCAAGAAGACTTTGACAACGTATTTCATTTTTGAATCTAACTTTTATTTTTCTTAAACATAGTAATGTTCTTTCCCAAAATTGATCAAACTAACTCAATCCATCATGTTACCTCTTAAATCAATCAAGCAAGCGTTTGTGTGGGCTGAGTCCCCCAGTTAATCAGAGCCTTATCTTGGGCTGCCCAGAAGGGAGCGGAGGCAAGTGGAGCAATAGGCCCCAGGCCCCGCAGGGGCCCCCACGAGAATATAGTATTCTATAGTAATGCAACTTTTTTTATGGAAGCCGCCCTCGAAATTGCTTTGCCCCAGGCCCCCTGAATCCTTTGGGCAGCCCTGGCCTTATCACAACATAAAACTCAGACACTGGGTCACTGAACTGGCCAGACATCAGTACTTTAACTGATCTGCTTTAGGCTGAGACCACAGCTGGAATACCTCATTAAGTTTTGTGTACCTCATTACCATAAGCATATGAAGGGAGTGACTGGGGGGTTGGCAGGCTTGATTTGGAGCATAGGGGAAATAAGGCTTGTCCAGTTCAAAGAGTAGGAAATTTTAGGCTAACTAGCAGAAAATCTCTCTGAGATTGCTATATCGTTGTCTGTGGAATAGGCTTTCAAAGGAAGTGGTGGAAACAATATATCTTGAAATATTTAAAAATAGAATACACCGAGCACTAGCAAATATATTGGAGGAAACAATCCTGCTCTGACATAGAAACAGGATAATTGATTTACTAGGCGTTTTCCATTTTTAGTTGCTGTTCTCAGCAATTTTACAGTCGGTGGGTGGCTTCTCTTTTGGTACTACATCTGACATTATTCAGTCAGGATCCTTGACATCTCATTAGGTAGAATTGTGAAGTCACAAATGAAGATTTCTGAGGTCCCAAGTTCCCATGAATGAACTGCAGTCTTACAAAACTAAATTGGTGAGAATTTGTTCTTTTGTCTCTTAGGGTTAGTGGAGTACATTGTTTTGGGATATTAAATGGAATAGTGTGGGATGCTTTGAGGGCCAAATCCTGTACCACTAAAGACAATGCAGGTTTTGCCATTGACTTCAGTGGATGCAGGATCAGGCCCTAAAAGTAAATACTGAGATTGATGTATGAGTAAAAGTCTTAAAACCAACTAGGGAGATTTTTTAAGTCTACCGAATATAAAAGAAGACCCAAGAAAATGTTATATTCTATGGCAATTAAAAGGTTAAGTTTTACAAATTGAAGAGCCTCTGGAATACTCTCTGCTGTAGACTGGTTTGTTGATCTAACAGACCTGACTAATCTTGAGATGGCCTCCTTCCTTTTGGGTGATAAGCAAGGGGAGTTAAGAGATAGGATCTAATTCTGGGGACACTTACGAGTAAAACATTTCTGATATCAATGACTTTGTAGTTTAGGTTGTTTGTTTGCTTAATACTGATGACTGTGAGTTGGGATTCCTTTGTTCTGTTCTAGATTCTGCAAGTGACTCACGATGTGCCCTTGATTAGTCACTTAACCTCTCGGGACATCAGTTTATCAATCTGTAAAATGGGTTAATAATATTTGCCTCTCACAGGCAAAGTGTAAGGATTAATTATGGCTGATAAAGCACTTTGAGCTCATCAGATGAACAGGTTCTATAAAAGTACAATGTTGTTCTATTTCGCAATACAGAATATGTATTAACATTCCTGAAAGTAGAAACTAAGCTGGAAAAACACAGACTTTAATGGATTAAGCGTTAGAAAGAGAGAGAGAAAAAGAGAGAGAGAGAGATTGAACTGGTGGATTAACCTGTAAATGCAGAATAAAACTGTGTGTCATTTGCTTTGTAAAATAAAATACTTTAGTAAATGTAAATCGAGTCAGACATCGACATAATATAATCCATGTTTATTGAAAGTACAAGAAGAGATATTAGAATTCCCCATCATTTTTACTTTTTTCATTTGAGATCTGGTTAGGTACATTTCTTAATCTGAGTTTAGAGTTAATAGGTAGGAATGATATATTTCACAATAAAGATGAAAACAAGAAAAGATGTCTCTTTCATGTCATCTTTTTCTTTTGCTGTCTTTGCAGTTGACCTACCTCTGTACTTTCCTCGAGACCAGCCAACTCTAACATTTCAATCAGTCTATCACTTCACTAACAGTGGACAGCTGTATTCCCAGGCCCAGAAAAACTACCCTTACAGCCCACGCTGGGATGGCAATGAGATGGCCAAGAGAGCAAAGTAAGTCAGACTATCATTTAATACCAAAAGTTTCATTTCTTAGAGGGTCAAGTGTTGTTAAGTATTAGAGTATAGATTTATCTGTATGCATTGGACATTCTGATATGTGACACTGTTTCTGTATAGTGTTTTTCTTGGCTATTTTTGTGTTGGAACTGAATGCAGTCTTAATATTCACACATTTGAACGTAATTTACATGTTTATATTTTATTATTAATGATCAATTATTATTATATTGCCAAAAGACCAACCAGTGGGGCCCCATTGTGCTAGACACTGTGCAAACACTGTAGCAGCTAGTCCTGCCCCTGAATAGATAAGACAGACACAGGGTTGGAGGGAAGGGTGTCACACACAAGCAGAGTCTACAGTTTGAAGGCAGAAAATGTCATATTCATTCCACAATTTTTTTAGGTGGATTTCGTTAGCAGGGGGTACGCTAAACAGAAATAAAAGTGACGGGGAAGAAACACTGAATAGAAGGGGGTAAGGGAGACAGGGCTGGGGAAAAGAGGCTAAGGGGCAGGTGTGGACTGCAGCTGAAATGAAGAGATACTGAAAGATGGGAAAGGGAATGGGTGGAGCAAACAGCCAGTCAACACAGAGCAGAGAAAATCCAGTTCAACCATGAGAAGTTCTCTGAATCTCCTTGCTTTGACTGCTTCTTTAGCTTTTCCTACCAGCTGGAGACTCTGCACTCCTTCCCCAAGGCCACATGGCAGATTAGCCAAAAGGCACTACCTGGATCCCTGTTTCCCCAGAGTATGGGAGGGTCTCCCCTGCACAGTTCTGGGTCTGGGGGATACTGAGGGGAGGAGTGGCCTCATTATACCCTCTCTCTCCAGTGTAGCAATGGGTTGCTTTGCACCTGCTCCTAGTGGCTGGAGTTTCTGATTGTAGTCATCGTATTTACAAATTCAAGCATAACTAAGTATAATTTAGTCGTTTATATCTTGGTACATAGTACAGTGTTCATGTTAACTAACTACTGCTTTACTTGACTGCAAGCGCCAAAGTGCTATAAGTAAAACAACATAGAATTAACACAAAGGTGTAGAAGGGATATAAACCAGAATATAATGTTTAAAATAAGACTTAAGAGTGACGCAATGAATAAGCAATACAAATATCACCTAGATGGAACTATATGGGGAAAGGCCCTATACTTAGATTTTACAAATTGTATAAATGCTGAAACAGCAATAACTTAGAGTACAAGTTGGGCTACATATAGACATCAAATATATAAATAAAATAGCCTATCAGAATGAAGGGCTTTGAACATCAGAATCAAAAGATTAAAATGAATTAGCAGGGGGCACTTAAACAAGGAACTCAAAGGAAAATAGCTCAGCTGCAAAAATTAGGTGAATGATGCACATGGTTGTATAGACTATAACTTGGGAAGGGTAGAAGTAAACAGTGAATATCTGAAACACATGCAAGTTTTATAATGCCCTAAATAATATGGAGAATATAAAATAGTAGCATTTGGGATTCTGGATGACATATTGCACTAGATATGTGTTTTGGTTTGTTTATAATAATTAACTTTTTAGGAGCACTGTCTCTTGTTAAATGTATTTTCTTTTTGTTGAGTTGGTTTGTTAGGACTAATGAGGGGGGCTATGCAAGTGCCAGAATATTGTAGATGTTTTGTTGAAAAGAACGAAAAATATAACTCGGAAGCATCATTGTGAGTTATTTCATTCCTGTACTGGACAATACATTAGTTTTGTGGGGGAAGGTGTACACAAACACACACTCTGTCTGCTCTATACTTACATATAAATCAGCACATGCAAGTTGAACCTACCTGCCCAATCCCCATTCCTGAAATGTAGTGGTGCTCTAACAGGCCTTTAGAAAAGCACTGACTGCATAATTTTCCTTTAGTATCACCTATAGATGTTTCTATGAGGTTTGTCACCTCTGAGTCTTTGCATATAAGCAGAGTTAGATTAAACATAAATACATACAGTAAAGGGAGTAGAGTGTGAGCAGGTGGGGGAAGAGAGAAAATTAGGGGTTCCATCCTGTAAGCAAAAAGAGAGAGAGAAGCTGCTGTTTATAGCTCTGTGTTTGTGAGAGTGAATGCTGACTTTATTGCCTCCTGCAGGGTGGGCAGACCAGATTTAAAAAAATACACTGTTGGAAAGAAATGTCCCAAGAGCAGCAGTTTCTCTCTTTGGGTTTGTCTACACTGGGAAAATGAATGATGTTTTAATTGATACGTTTTAAGCACCATGTAATATCTAGTGTAGACAAAGACAACCAGGTTAAGATGTGTTAGCCAAGGTTACTTAGGTCACACCTACACTAGAAAGTTTTATTTGTAGTATTTCTGCCAGCATATAGCTGTCGATGTTGCAGTTCCAGTAGAGCATGTGCATATTCGACTGCCTTTGCCAGTGCAGCACACCTTCACGTCGAGAGGTTGTATCGGAGAAAAAGTGCTCTGCACTACAAGAAGGCATCCCAGTGTGCCCCACACCACAGTCCAGCTTTCTCTGACATTTGGAAGTGTACTGTGAGAAACCAGCACTCCTCTCAGGGAACTGTGGGACCTTGGGGTTAAGTTCCCTCTGTTCCTGCCATAATCTTCTCTTTCGCGCCATTTTCTAAAATTCCCGCCGTTCCTTGTGCTGGTTTTCAATCTGTCTGCCACCTCACTGGCAAAAACATGGATGCCAAGCAGATCAGTGGAATTCTCATATCAGTTTTATAGACAGGCACCTGCTTCTTCTGTATTTGTGGACCATCAGCAACTATCACAGAGGATAGGCATGCAACAGTGAAAATGAGAAAACTGAGGAGGAATGGATGATGCAGACAGTGAATGAAAGTCACCTGATGTTGCAGGCATTCACTGACCAGCTACACATGGTGGAACAGCACTTCTGGGCCCGTGAAATAAGCACTGATTGTTGGGAATGGATCATGATGCAAATCTGGGATGCTCAGCAGTGGCTTCAGAACTTTCAGATGCAGAAAGCCACATTTCTGGAGTTGTGTGCTGAGCTTGCCCCAGCCTTTCAGTGCAGAGACATGGAAATAAGAGCTGTTTTAACAGTGGGAAATGGGTAGCAATCACGCTGTGGAAGCTTGCGACCCTAGATTGCTATTGGTTCGTGTTGGAAAGTCTTCAGTGGGGACAGTCATCATCCAGGTGTGCAAGCCCATTAATTCTCACTTGCTGCATAGGATTTTGACTCTGGGCAATGTGCAGGAAATAGCAGATTGATTCAGTGCAGTGGATTTCGCAAACTGTAGTGGAGTGATAGAGGAAATGCATGTCTTGATCCTGGCCTGCCTACTCCCACCCCTCTGGCTGAGTACTTAAACGGAAAGTGGTACTTTTCATGGTTGTGCAGGCATTAGTGGATCACCAGGAAGGCTTCACTGACATTAACAAAGGGTGGTCAGAGGAAGTGCATAATGGGTTCCTCCTCAGGACTCAACTGAGTCAAGTTCAGCTGACTGGCTCCCCACTGGGTCAGTATCCTCTGCATCCATGTCCTTGACAAGCTCTTTGTTGCTGTGCACTGCTGGGCTTCCCTCCTCCGGATCTTACATAGTGTCCACTGTCACTTTTGGGGTGATGGTAGGATACCCACCAAATAGGGCATCCAACTCTGCATAGAAGCGACAGATATGTGGGGCAGTCCCAGATTTTCTGTTAGCCTCCCTTGGCTTTAGTCCTGCTGCTGCAGTTCCTTCTCCTTCACCTAGGATTGATGCCCCTCTCTGTTGTGCCCCAGCTGCATATTCTCTGCAGTGTCCAAATAGACATTTTTACTTCCACAGTTATTCAGCATCTGGGCTTGCACTCCTCCCCACAGGCTGAGGAAATCCAAGACTTCTTTCCTGACCATGCAGGATATTCATATATGTGTGCTCTGAGGTGGGCTTGCAGAAGAGACGCATTTTCAAAATGGTGTTTTAAAGTGTTGTTTGGGGGGAGGGGGTCTGGTCACAGTGACCCCTTGACAACAGAGTTCAGAATGGTGATCAAGAGGGTCACTGTCACAGGGAGAGGGGCATTATAGGACTGTTGCCAGAGGACTGTTTTTACTGGCATAGGTAATACATGATCCACACAGATATTGTAGCAGTGGAATAGTGCAGATAGAGGGCTTATGTCTTTCAGGGAGATGGTTTAATTAAACCAACAGAAAGTTAGAGTTTTACTACCAGGACTCAAAAGTAATTGGGGACACAAAGAAACATGTGCCAAACTAAGGCATGTTTTATGGTAACATTTTGTAATTTTGTAATGTGGCCCAAGCCTTAGCACCAGCTAACACATTTTTACCACAACCAGCTAATTCATTTTTAACATGACTCTCTACACTAGGGGCTAAGGTGTATTTGAGCATTTGAATTCAAACATGTATGTTAGCACATTTGAAAACAACACACATTTCCCCAGAATAGACAAACCTTTAAACTTGTGTGAGACATCTGTCTAAAAGTGTGCCAAAGACATTGTCTTAAAATATGTGGCTAGCATAAGAATGTATAGTGCATTATGGAAAGCTAGCATCCATGTTTGTGCAGTACTAGTGAAACAAAATATCTCTGTGGTTTCCACGGGAAAGCTCTTGATTTTTTTCTTAAGTAGGCATTCAAGTGTGCATGAACTGTGTCTTTAAAGAACATGCAGACTCTGAGCCTGGGATTTCATGAAGGAATATTGTAAATAATGCTTGTTTGTTTATACAGATTATGTTCAGTTGTTAGACATGTTCTGGCTGAGTTTCTGCCCTGACTTGCACCCTGTGCAGCCCATGGCTGTCAGTGGTGTTGCAAGGAGTGCAGGTTAGGGCTGAATTTAGTCCTTTATCCTAATATTAGCCTAAGTATTTTACTTATCAAAAATTGCAGAAGAGTGGAAAACCCATATCCCAATAAATACTCATACTTCAGGGTTTCTGTGCTCTTTCCAACTTGACTAAAACAATGTGTTCCTTAAAATTTGTTTCTGAATAATACTGTTGCCATCCACCCACTCACTGGTGTGTTTGCTTAATGTTGCATTACAGATTTACATGCCCTTGCATGCTCTGTATGGGTCCAGGCTTGAGTGGGGCTTACGTGTTCAACCAGTGGTTTCCAGCTTTTTGTAATACATTTTGGTATGACTCTCCTTACATTTGTTTTACCAACCGTTCTTCATATAGTGACATCAGCCAGTGTCTCAACTCATCTGCCTTCATACTTTTATAAGAGGAGATTAAGAAAACTTGGCTTGTTTAGCCTAGCAAAATAAAGATTGAAAGGGGTTGTGATTGCTTGCTAAAAATACATGAGGAGAATAAACACCAGGAATGACAAGAGCTATATAAACTAAAGAGCAATGTTGGCACAACAACAAATGGGTATAAACTGGAAATTAGAAGCAGTGAGGTTGTGGAACAGCATTCCACTCGGAGGAGTTGGGGCAAATGACCTAACTAGTTTTAAGATGGAGCTTGATAAATTTATGGTTGGGATTATATGGTGACAGTAGCAGGGCACTGAACTTAGTGACCCAGGAGGTCCTTTCCAGTCCTGTGTCCCATGTTTCTGTATTAAGTCAATTATATGGCTGACCACCTCTTAGACAAAATAGCTATTGATATTCTTTACACTGTTTTAAAAAAAGTCTTCACTGGTACCCTGAAACTCTTGGTTTCCATCTGATACTTTGGATCACCTTAAAAAATTTAGTATTTACAATTCATGAAAAATTTTCTTCAATTTTTATTTCCTACCCTTACGTGGGCACAAGTGAACATCACAGTACAAGATTATAGGGAAGAATTAAATCTGTAATATAGTCTTCTCCCAAGTTGCTAATAAAAGGGGTTCCATGAAAAAAAATACCTTCTGAACACAAACATTCAAATGATTGTTTTAGATCCACTCAGGATCTTTTAACAGTAGATTTTTTAAAAATCAGCTTTCCTACATCCACACGTCAGCTGTCCATTTGTAATCTTGTGTGTGTGTCTGTATTATATTTAAACTATAGTTATAATAAAGTTTAAAAATGTAAAATGGGAGGGGATGGAGGAAGGAAGGTAATAATCAATGAAGATAATAGAAAAGAGATGTACTCTAGCTACACGCCCATGGCACTGCATAAATAATAATAATAATAATGGAATATTATACATCTGAGCTTTACAACTCCAGGATGCACCATAACATATTAGGTAAGTTTTCTGTACCGTGGAAGAGAACCCCAAGAATTGAGAAAATTCCAAATAATCCTGACATCCAATCATCCTTTCTAAAATCGTCTGTCAGACCTTTTTGTTTATTAGAACTTACGATTTGCAGCAACAAATGGTAAGTTACGTTTAGAACCCTGGTCATCCATTATTATTTAATATGTCCTTCACAAAGCAGTGCATGCATTGGAATCCCGTGTCTTGCAATAAATGACTCTCTACCAGGCATGCCAATTAAAGAGAAAATGGTTAAAAAATATTCACAATCCCCAAAGAAACAAAGTTCGAGCCATGAAGACACACACCTTTCCCCACCAGTCTTCATCATTCTTCAAGAGCATATTAGCATTATATATCCTTTGCTATTGTTCTCTGCTTTGTATTGTCCAGCCACTTGTAAAGATTGCCCTGTATGAAGGCTCTCACTGCATGAAAGGCATTCCAAGGTATATCTGCTATTGAATACCAAATATATATATTACATCCTACAGCTTGAAGTTTCTGTATGATACCTCATGCTTCTTTGGTTTGACTTCCAAAGCTTGCTAAATCTGGATGTGTACTAAATATGTACTTTGTGCTTAAAGTGGGTTTAGCTGGGTCTGGTCAAGTCAACCACAGCTATGGTGTTTTACCTACTCACTATCCAAAGCGTTATCTTCATATGCATTAATGGCAATCCAGTTGGTGGTGATAATGATTTGCAGTCAGACTTAACAGAACTAAACAAAACAACAAAACATAAGATCCACCAAAAATCACTCTCAACATTGAGTCCCACAAACCATCTTTGACAGCAGCAATTATTAAAAAAAAAAAAAAAAAAAAAGGAAAGAAAGAAACTCTTGCTGGTCTTGGCTAAAGCCTTGCAGTAGAAACAGAAGTAGTGGGTTTTCTTTCCAAGGATCAGCTGAGGACAGATTTTATTTTCCCCAGATGGGCTTTCCCCCTGAGCCTCAAAGAGCCAGTAAATTCTGACATAGCCATAGAAAATGACCCACCTGTGTAAGGTTCGTGATGGAGTTAATTCAGTTTTATGATTCTTCAAATCAAAACTCATAGTCACCGACAGGGCAGCATCCTGATATGAATTATACATAAAAAGAAGGCAGGTAAATGGGGAGGAAGGGAGTAATATTTTGTTAAAGCATAAATGATAACATTCTTCTTTGTAATACATTATATTATGTTTTTTTATAGGGCAACCTTAATGCCAAAACCATTTTTAATTGTAAGATACAGTATTATAGGCAAAAATAGCAAATTAGTAAACTAAGCATTAATGAGGAAGATGTTTTTTAACAGAATAGCATTTCAAATCAAGATAATACGCTCTGGGTGTATGTACTACATTGTACGATACACATAACAAAGTCATTCTAGTTTAATCACATTTTTCATGTACGGCTTTGAAAGTGGCTTCTTGGCTAATTAAGTCTGACACTTAAGATATGGTATGTTAGCTTTTGAGGTGCCTGCCAGGGATATTCAGTGCTGTCATGCATTATGTGGATTTCAGCCAAGATAGGAGGGCTGGAATACTTGTTTCTGGTCACTTATCATTGAAGCTTTGACTGTAGGAAAAGAAAAACAAGTGTTAAAGAACACAGAACACTGTATGAAATGAAATATGGATGAAGAAAGAATCTATTTCTACTGAAAGAATATCTAATTTATCTGTAGATATATTTTATCAGTAAGGAAAATCCACAAAATAAGGCTTTTCGTTTGGCAAACTTGGAATATAAAAAGAGTACTTCACGTAAGCTGTTCTATTTTATTGAAAGTTAGAACATTATGTAGGCTAACTTTAAAAATTTGTATCAGAGGGGTAGCCATGTTAGTCTGGATCTGTAAAAGCAGCAAAGAGTCCTGTGGCACCTTATAGACTAACAGATGTACTGGAGCATGAGCTTTCGTGGGTGAATACCCACTTTGTTGGATGCATGTCATGTTTAAAAATTTGGGCAATAAGCATTATTTGCTCCTATATACTATAGAGATAGGTGCTCTAAAAATACCATTGATCAACTGATTTGATAAATAGATAGTGGGGTTCCCTAAACGGACACACTCAAGACTGCTAAATCTAAATGAAGACCTATGTGTTTATCTCTAGGGATTTCTGCAAGGCCCAGTTTTTCTTCTGGGTTTTTGAAAAGAGGAAAGGGCAGGATGAAGTGTCTGGATTTGGAGGGAGTTGGGTTTTAATAATCTAGATGGATACTGGGATTTGAAATGTTGGTTAGTTAAATGATTAAGGTATGTTCTTGGTCAAATTTGTAGCTTTTGTATTACACATTTTCCTAGAGCAGGGGTTGGCAACCTTTCAGAAGTGGTGTGCCGAGTTTTTATTTATTCATTCTGATTTAAGGTTTTGCGTGCCAGTAATACATTTTAACATTTTTAGAAGGTCTCTTTCTATAAGTCTATTATATATAACTAAACTATTGTTGTATGTAAAGTGAATAAGGTTTTTTAAATGGTTAAGAAGCTTCATTTAAAATTAAATTAAAATGCAGAGCCCCCCAGACCGGTGGCCAGGACCCGTGCAGTGTGAGTGCCACTGAAAATCAGCTCTTGTGCCACCTTTGGGACGCATGCCATATGTTGCCTACCCCTGCCTAGAGTACAGACAGGCATGTCTCATCAGTCCAGATAAATAAATAACGGTTTTAGTTTGTTTTGCTGATTCACATATCCTACAAAAAGTAGAAACAGGGACAAATTGCTAAGGAGTAGTACAAAAGAGATAGCACAAATATAGGGATAAATTCAGAAAGACTAAGGCACAAAATGAGTTACACCTAGCAAGGAACATAAAAGGCTGAAAGAAGAGGTTCTTTAAATACACTAGGAGCAAGAGAATGACAAAGAAAAGTGTAGGTCTTAATAACTGATGACATCAAGAAAGCAGAGGTGTTTAATGCCTGTTTTGCTTCAGTCTACACTAAAAAGATTAATGGTGACCAGATGGTCAGCACACTTAATAACAACAACAAGGGGGAAGGAACACAAGCAAAAACAGGAAAAAAGCAGGTAAAAGAATAATTAGATAAGTTGAATATATTCAAGTTGTCAGGACCTGATGAAATTCATCCGTTTGGGTACTTAAGGAACCAGAAGAAGCAATCTCCGAACCATTAGCAGTTACCTTTTGAGAACTCAGGGAGGATGGATGGGGTCCCAGAGGACTAGAGAAGGGCAAACATAGGACCTGTCTTTAAGAGAGAGGACAAAGAGGACTTATAGACCAATCAGCCAAACTTAGATACCTGGAAAGATTGTGGAACACATGATTAAAAAATCAGTTTGCAAGCACTTATAGACTCATAGACTCATAGGTCAGAAGGGACCAATATGATCACTTAGAGGATAATAGGGTTATAAAGAACAGACAACCTGGATTTGAATAAATCATGCCAAACCAGCCTCATTCCCTTCTTTGACAGGGTAACTGGCCTAGTGGATAGGCAGGAAGCATTAGATATGATATGCTTTGATTTTAGTAATGCCTTTGATACAATCTCACATGACAGCCTCATAAGCAAACTATGGAAATGTGGTCTAAATGAAATTACTATAAGAGGGTTATACAACTGGTTGAAAGACTGTACTCAAAGAACAGGTATCAGCGGTTTGTTATCAAACTGAAAGGGTGTATCTAGAGGAGTCCCACAGGGGCCAGTCCTGATTCCAGTTCTAATCAGTATTTTCATTAATGATCTGGATAATGGAGTGGAGAGTATGCTTAAAAAATTTGCAGATGACATCAAGATGGGAAGGGTTTCAAGCACATAGGATGAGAGGAATAGAATTCAAAACAACTATAGAATTGGTCTGAAATTAACAAAATGAAATTCAATAAAGACAAGTTCAGAGTATTTAGGAAGGTAAAATGAAATGCATAACTACAAAATGGGGAATAGTTGGCTAGGTAGTAGTACCGCTGAAAAAGATCTAGAGATTATAGTGTATCATAAATTGAATATGAGTCAGTGACATGATGTAGTTGTGAAATGGCCGATATCATTTCTGGGTATATTAACAAGAGTGTTGTATATGAGACATGAGAAGTAATTGTCCTGCTCTACTCAGCACTGGTGAGGCCTCAGTTGGAGTACTGTGTCCAGTTCTGGGCACCATACTTTTGGAAAGATGTGGACAAATTGGAGAGAGTCCAGAGGAAAGCAACAAAAATGATAAAAGGTTTAGACAAGTTGATCTATGGGGAAAGGTTTTAAAAAAAACCTGGGCCTCTTTAGTCTTGAGAAAAGAAAACTGAAAGGGGGCCTGGTAACAGTCTTCAGATATGTTAAAGGCTATTGTAAAGAGAACAGAGATCAATTGTTCTCCATGTCCGCTGAAAGTAGGGCAAGAAGTAATGGGATTACTCTGCAGCAAGGGAGATTTAGTTTATATATTAGGAAAATCTTCCTAACTAAGGGTAGTTAAGCTCTAGAATAGGCTTCCAAGAGAGGCTGTAGATTCCCGGTCATTGGAGGTTTTTAAGAACAGGTTGGATAAAAATACCTGTCAGGGATGGGCTAGGTTTACTAGGTCCTGCCTCAGAGCAGGGGGCTGAACTTGAGGACTTCTCAAGGTCTCTTTCACCCCTACATTTCTGTGACTCTTCATGGATCTCATCTCATCCCTTTTTCCTCTGACTACTTGCTCTGTTCTTGTGAATGCCCAAGCAGAATTCCTGTATAATTCAGTAACCTGCCTGTGCTCATCAGAATGGAGCCAAACTAGCAAAGTAAAGGGAAAGGTTTGACGATGCACATCTACACTGAAGCAAACCTACCTTCAAGGGTTGTTGGTTGGCTGATTGCCCCGATGATTAGTCACTGATGCATTGCTATTTAGCCCTTCTGTTTTGAGGGGCTGAACTTTTTTTTCAGTACCTGAAGTAATTAAATTTTGTTAGAGCCACTGTAATTACCTATCTTGAATCTCTGTACAGGCTTCCTCTTTTCTCTTGCAGTCCTTTCAGACCTCTCATTTGCAAAGCTATCTAACTCTGGCTCTGATTACATCTTTGTCCTAATCTCTTCCTACACCCCGTCTTCCTCCATACGTTCTACCCACACCTCCCCCACTCCTTACTTTACACATTTTTCATACTGCCTTTTATGCTTGGAACAGCATCTCAGAAACATCCTGTCTAGCTCTTTCCTTCTCCTACAAAAATCACACCTGTTCAATAAAGCATTACAGCTATAATTGCCATGCACTATTCTGTGTTTCTGCTGTTTTTGTTTTGTAACCACTTGAAACTTTAAACTTGAAGCTCCTCAGGTTTGGGATTTACTAGTATGGCTCAGTTCATTTACTGTCTGCACTTGCAGCACTACAGAAGTAAACAATAGTAATAATAAATATGCATCAACCATGTCCTTTTCAAGGAGGATAATCTTTACCAATGGGTTTACTGGAAAGCTGTGGTTAAGGCCCTCAAGCAAATAGGAAGATAGAGTGAGCCTGTCACAGTGTGGATCACGCAATTGGGAATTTTCACTAAATTAGTATTGCATTTATTTAGAGAGATTACATTAAAATAAAACACTTCCATGATGACTCTGGAATATCTTTCATATGATCCACCAGCAAAGAAGCTGAGCATTCACACAGTGACAGAGAAAATCCAGTGACTTCTGTCTTCACAGACAGTGGGGACCCTAAGCACCGACTAATCCCCTGGGGAAAATGGAAGTTAAGAAAGCAGAAGTAAAACTGCTATGATCTAAGACCACAAGCCTTCATCTGAGTAAACAAAGTCTATTTATATACCATGGGGAGAAGGCGAAGGAAGTGAAATACTTATCTGTTTCGAATAACCAGGCAGAAGGCATTGATAAGCTAGTTTAAAATGCAGGGGGTCTGTTCTCCCATTGATGTTTAATGGGGCTCATACATGTTGCTCACATGAGTTTTAATGCAATATAAATTCACAAATGTAAGTTCACAAATGTTGATAAAAGAATAGACCCTCAGAGACTCTTGATTTTAAGATATAGTATTTATAGATGATTCAGGAACGTCACTTTTTTAGTAAATTTCTCTTAATCCATTTTTGATAGTTGTCTAAAAGGTAATTTAATGTTTAGACTTCAACAGCAATTAGATTCTTCTGCATTATCAGTAGAGATCCATGCTCTTGGGACCAAGGTCAGAGTTCTCTGGATGCAGTGGCCATGTGTTTGTTCCCTCTCAGAGTTGAACATGTTATGGAAGATTATATAAGGAGATGAAACCTTGCCTCCAAACTAATTCCTTGACCTCTCTTTCAAGAAGATCCAGAACCCTCATGCTCCTTTTCCTTTACACCCATTTTGCCTTCAACGTAGTTAGTTTATTGTACTTATTTTTTATTTGTTATTTCAGATAGACAGATGGACTAGGCTTTTTGTACTATGTAGTATATTAGTAAGACCCTCATAATTGATGTGGCTGAGCTACACTGAATTCTGTGACAATGTGAATTGATTTTAAAAAATGATTAAATAACCTGCAGTTTTAATGAAATATTTCTAACAATGCACAACAAAATGAAAATATAATGTCTATTATTGTTTCCTTTGTAGCAGAACAGTGCCACCTGTCATTTCTACAATGGGCTAACCCTTAAAAGACATGTTCAGTGACAATTTTTTCTCCTACCATGGATGTGAAGTAAATTAGAAATTGTATATAGACTCTAACCAAAAGTTTTGGAGGAGTGAAGGGGTCCTAGTTAAATTCAGAAGTCAACATTTCATTGAAGTGAATAGAGTTTAGAGTTTGCACCTCATAGATTTATGGGGATTAGCTTCAGAAGTTCACACTTTTATGTGGTGATGGAGAGGAGGAAGCTCATAGTTTCTATTTTTATTGTTTGGAGACAGTTTTCTGTCATGCACGGCTGTGGAATGGAAGTGCAAGCAGCTCAAGCAGTTTTGTATGGTGGCTACTGCCTCCTGCAAATCTCCCTATGAACCCACAAAGTCTGTGCCCTCTTCTGCTACTGTGTGCTTTGATTCACACTACTCCTCCAGTTGGCCATACAATCGCCTCTTTCATGGAGCTAAGGATAGAAACTGCTCTGTGTCCTTGATGCCTCCCATCTTATCCCTTTAAGGGGAGCAACATGAAAGCAGAAGTGTATTGAACCCTTCTTTGTAGGGAACTCACAGAACAAAAGAAACAGATTGAGATGAAGAAGACAAAAAGGAAAAATGGCAGGCAGGGATGCTCAGGAACAGAAGGAGGCATTATTTTGGTGGATTTATTTGGCATCTTGGAAAAAATACAAAATTTTCAGCCATCTGCACAGCCACATAATTTTATTATACACTAGGACCCCACTGCATGTTTGTGTATCTATCTAGTTTAATTAGTAGTAACTAAGTCTTCATGCTGTCGCATGGACAGTTTGATTATTTTATTCTGCTTCTCGGTAGTGGGTCCATAAAACAGATCCAAGCATGGGGATCAAGCACCTTGCTTATGTAACAGCAAAAAGTCTTCTATGGATGAGCATATGCAATGAGGAAGATATAATCCATGTCCCAAGGTGAATACTATCTAACAGCTTTGTGTGGATTCAGTCATACATACTAAAAAGGACGCATATATGTATTTGAACTGATAAAAGAATCTTTGAAGAATTCTAGGTTGTGATGCTACTGAACCCAATTAAAGTTGGCCAAGATTTTCAATTTACCTCAACTTTTGGGTGCTCAACTTAATGCCTTACAGGACTTGGCTTTCATGAGCTCCAGAGCACCCACCCTTTGCAAATTGGGTTCATTTAAAGTATCGTAAGTTAGCACCCCAAAGTTAAGCCACCCCAAATCACTAATCACTTTTGAACATCTTGGCTATCACCTTTAGAGTGTAGTCCATGATACATCTGCTTAAACTATCATTTTCCCCAAATAGTTGTCTCATAAGATACCTCCACTAGCTCCTGTTGTTGTAAAAAAACAGTTAAAAAGGCAGAGATAGAGATGAGAGTCCTACCATGCAGGTGCTAATGTATCCAAAACCTTGTGAGGTACTTCAGTACTATTGTGGTGAGGACTATATAAATACATATCAATAAATAAAATATAACTCAAAATATGAGTTAGCAAATGAAATATTTTAACAATAATTACTATATCAAGTATATGAACTTAGATTATTAAGTTTCAATTTGTTTTGTGTAAAAATAGCAGAATGTTTAATGTCCCAAGTCTAGGTTTAAAATGAAAATACTAACCTTAGCTAAAAAGCTGGTATAATGTCACACTTGTATATTAAATGGATGTTCATATCTGCCATTCAGTATGTGTTGCATTTCTCTTATGACCTTAGCACCTTGGTGAACTTTTTATATTACATCATTGTTAAATGCAAAACTGTTCTTCATAGATCTTAGGGATACATAAGGAAGAGTATAATCACAGGTTACAGTTCTAGCGAATGCTGTTGCAAAATGTGACCTAAATACAAATCCACTATAGGAATAAGTGTAACCATTTACAATTATAAATTCACATAGCTAATTCATATTAATTAAGTTGAATTGGATAGGGCCTGAAAGTTACTGAAATGGAGTTTAAGAAACAACAGATATGTGAAAGAATCGTTAACATTTGTCTCTTTGGCTTTGTCCTGTTATGGAAAAATGGCCGCTCCTATCTTTGGGAGGGTTATGATGTGTACCTTTTACACTTCTAAGGATTAGTTACAGGGAGTTGCACAGAAAGAGACAGCGCTGGTGTGGTCAGGAAAGGACAATCCCTCTTGTCAAGTGCCCAAGAACAGATTGTTGTGGGTGTCAAGCATTTTCAAAACAAGTTTTCTTTGTTTCAGAACAAGTTGCAGCAGGAACAGAAAAATACAAAGGTATCCTATAATCACCACTTTGCACTTCAAAAAGCGAATAGTCAGATTACTTTAATAGGATTTGGAGATCCTCTCTTTTAATTCTAACATGGCCATACTGTTGAAACTACTGATATATTATGACTTTATTAAGAAGCGGCAGCATAATAATTCTAGTCTGGGAGGAATAGGTGAAAAACACTTGTAAGCTTCAGGGCTCTATTCTGCCCTGATCTATGGTCTGCTTAGATCTCTCTTTCACCTAATTTACTCGGAAGAGGGTGGAGTGTGGCTCTCCCAGCTAATTTATGAAAGAATCGTCTCTGATTTGAATTGTTTCCACTCTCCCCAGTAACTGGGATATTTTGTTAAGGATCAGAAAAAAGGAGAATTTCTGACCTGAGTGCCTGTTGCCAAGTATGGATATGTATACGGACGTTCTTAGATACCATGGGGATGGGATGTTATAATAACATGAATAGGAGAGAGTGAAGAAATTGCATTAATGCAGTGTTCACGTTAAATTTGCTGTGGTGTAGTTTATACTTTCCCACCACTTCCAGAGCACATAACTAAAGATCTAGCTAACTTTGGTACTGTTACTAGTATAGGCTTTGTGTAAAAATAAACTTTGCCTGAATTATTTCTTAAATATATTAAGTTCTGCTTTGGGTAGGTTCATCCCCTCTGTTGCTGTGAACAGCATAGTAGGGAAAGGAGAGAACACAATCAACATTTACATTGAATCACCCACTATGTCTTGTACATTACATCGAAGTACTGAGAATAAAGTCCTTAGTGTCTTTCCTGTAGAACTTCCTTTACAGCTTCCATGGATCTAGAGCAACTTGTGGGTGTTTTGCAACAGCAGTTCATTTGGGGTGGAGAGGTGCAAACTGATTTTCATCATTTGGCACAGGAAAATTTCAGCTAGAGTGAAGTTACTTATAAGCAAATAGTGTTCCCTGAAGGAATCAGAGCAAATTCGGAGGTAATGTCTATGAAGGTATGATTTAGTTTTTGTGGCTCTAATTCTCAGATACATCCAATAATCACTAGCTGCAGCTGGGAGTGGGGCGGGGAGTGTGTAGTCCTGGGCCAAGTCCTCAGCATAATTTGCAGCAGCCTCAATGCTACCTTAGAGGGCATTACTTTGTAACCGTAAGGGGCTATTCAGGCAGTTGGGGATTGCCAGAGCCTATGGGTGCCACATTTCTTTAGCATGAGCCATGAGAAGATGACACAGAGCTCCCTCACTTTCCAGGGATCCCGATTGTTAGAGGGGAAAATACCCTCCAGTCAGATATAGCAGATTTAAATAGGATTTGCAACAGGAACACCTCAGTTACTGGCAGATAACCCACCTTTCTCCTTTAGGCCTTATCATGAGCTAATTCAGTTTAAACTATATCGAAGGATGAACAAAAAGAGATCTGTGACTAAGGTTTTTTATTTCAGAAAGGCTAACTTTAAAGAATTAAGGAAATTAGTGAGGGAAGTGGATTGGACCGAAGAATTTGTGGATCTAAAGGTGGAGAAGGCCTGGAATTAGTTCGTCAAAGTTGCAGAAACTATGAGAAGCTTGCCTCCCAAGAAAGGGGAAAAAATTCATAGGCAGGAGTTGTAGACCAAGCTGGATGAGCAAGCAACTCAGAGAGGTGATTAAGAAAAAGCAGAAAGCCTACAAGAAGTGGAAGATGGGAGTGATCAACAAGGAAAGCTACTTTACTGAGGTCAGAACATGTAGGGATAAAGTGAGAAAGGCCAAAAGCCATGTAGAGTTGGACCTTGCAAAGAGAATTAAAACCAACAGAAAAATGTTCTATAAGCCATATAAATAAGAAGAAAACAAAGAAAGAAGTGGGACTACTAAACACTGAGGATGGAATGGAGGTTAAGGATAACCTAGGCATGGCCCAATATCTAAACAAATGCTTTGCCTCAGTCTTTAATGAAGCTAATGGGGAGCTTAGGGATAATGGAAGGATGACAAATGGGAATGAGGATATAGAGGTAGATATTACCACATCCGAGGTAGAAGCTAAATTCGAACAGCTTATAAAATATATACCTATCTCATAGAATTCGAAGGGACCCTGAAAGGTCATTGAGTCCAGAAATTGCAAGCCCATTTAGCAAGAATTTTTAATGAATCTGTAAACTCAGGGGTTGTACCGTATGACTGGAGAATTGCTAACATAGTTTCTATTTTTAAGAAAGGAAAAAAAAGTGATCCAGGTAACTACAGGCCTGTTAGTTTGACATCTGTAGTATGCAAGGTCTTGGAAAAAATTTTGAAGGAGAAAGTAGTTAAGGACATTGAGGTCAATGGTAATTGGGACAAAATACAACATGGTTTTACAAAAGGTAGATCGTGCCAAACCAACCTGATCTCCTTTTTTGAGAAGGTAACAGATTTTTTAGACAAAGGAAACAGTGGATCTAATTTACCTCGATTTCAGTAAGGCATTTGATATGGTTCCACATGGGAATTATTAGCTAAATTGGAAAAGATGGGATCAATATGAAAATTGAAAGGTGGATAAGGAACTGGTTAAAGGGAGACTACAACGGGTCATACTGAAAGGTGAACTGTCAGGCTGGAAGGAGGTTGACTAGTGGAGTTCCTCAGGGATCGGTTTTGGGACCAATCTTATTTAATCTTTTTATTACTGACCTTGGCACAAAAAAGTGGGAATGTGCTAATAAAGTTTGCGGATGACACAAAGCTGGGAGGTATTGCCAATACAGAAAGACCGGGATATCATACAGGAAGATCTGGATGACCTTGTAAACTGGAGTAATAGTAATAGGATGAAATTAATAGTGAAAAGTGCAAGGTCATGCATTTAGGGATTAATAACAAGAATTTTTTATATAAATGGGGATGCATCAGTTGGAAGTAACAGAGGAGGAGAAGGACCTCAGAGTATTGGTTGGTCACAGGATGACTATGAGCCGCCAATGTGATATGGCTGTGAAAAAAGCTAATGCTGGTAGTTTTGGGATGCATCAGGCGAGGTATTTCCAGTAGAGATAAGGAGGTGTTAGTACTGTTATACAAGGCACTGGTGAGACCTCATCTGGAATACTGTGTGCAGTTCTGGTCTCCCCATGTTTAAGAAGGATGAATTCAAACTGGAACAGGTACAGAGAAGGGCTACAAGGATGATCCAAGGAATGGAAAACCTGTCTTATGAAAGGAGACTCAAAGAGCTTGGCTTGTTTAGTCTAACCAAAAGAAAGCTGAGGGGAGCTATGATTGCTCTCTGCAAATATATCAGAGGAGTAAATACCAGAGAGGGAGAGGAATTATTTAAGCTCAGTACCAATGTGGACACAAGAACAAATGGATATAAACTGGCCATCAGGGAGTTTAGACTTGAAATTAGACAAAGAAATTAGACAAAGGTTTCTAACCATCGGAGGAGTGAAGTTCTGAAACAGCCTTCCAAGGGGAGTAGTGAGGGAAAAGACAAATCTGGCTTCAAGACTAAGCTTGATAAGTTTATGGAAGGGATGGTATGATGGGATAGTCTAATTTTGGCAGTTTAACTGGTCTTTGACTATTAGTGGTAAATATGCCGAAGGGCTTGTGATCAGATGTTAGATGGAGTGGGATCTGCGTTACTGAAGAGAATTCTTTCCTGGGTGTCTGGCTGGAGAGTCTTGCCCATAAGCTCAAGGTTTAGCTGATCGCCATATTTGGAGTTGGGAAGGAATTTTCCTCCCGGGCAGATTGGCAGAGGCTTTGGGGGTTTTTCACGTTCCTCCACAGCGTGGTGCACAGGTCACTTGCTGGAAGATTCTCTGCATCTTGAAGTCTTTAAACCATGATTTGAGGACTTCAGTGGCTCAGACATAGGTTTGGTACAGGAGTGGGTGGGTGAGATTCTTTAGCCTGTGTTGTGCAGGAGGTCAGACAAGAAGATCATAATGATCCCTTTTGACCTTAAAGTCTATGATTCTATCATTATCTAGGGGAAAGTGTTTTTTTAAAAAAAACTAACACATGAGCTAATATGATTTTAAACTCCACTGAACACCTGTAAACAGGATTTAACTCTTTCAAATGTCATGGTCAGTCCTTGGGTAACATGTTTTTAAAGGTTTTAAATCCTTTTACACTAGCTGCTAATACATTTTTAAACAGCAGTTAACTGAAATGCTTAAATGACAAATAGTATCTAAAGGATCAGTTTTTCCACAAAACTGGCACCAGGTAGGAATCCAAATGGGATTAGCTGAGGCGGCCTCCAAGTAAGAAGGAACATGAATCCAGACATTTAAGGATCTAGGACAAGGTGGTGACAACATCTGTATCTTTAGAAGATGTATCCAAATTTTTGATTGGAGGGCTTTCACTTGCCAAGACAGACTACCATATTGATGATGAGTGCTCTGCTCTGGGGGCTGAGTTTACAGCGTGTATGGAAAAGCCTTTGCAACCATGCTTTGCCCATCAAGAATTATTTCTTTTTCCTCCAGAAATAATCTCTTGAAATATAAGACACTGGGACAACTATATAGCCTGAGTTTTTCACATAGATGAAAAATGTCAGTACAAATAAATGACTTTGAGGCTGTCAGTATCAGAAAACTTGGCACCAAAACACTCCTGCACAAGCGAAGTTTGAAGTGCCTGTCTTTCTCCAACTTGGCTTTTCGAGTGAATTGGGAAGATGACAACTGACAACCATCAAGTCCCTGTCGCAGATGTGGGAAGAATAATAATTGCTGGTTAGGAAGGCACTTTGTGGATTTTTCCCTTGCAGTTTGAATCCTGATTGTTCTGGGGTCAGGATTTGACATTTTTGGAACATCAAGGTGGTGAAGAGAAACAGAAACCTTTTACCAGTTCTCAGCGCTCTTACACACCAACAATTAACAGGAAAACTATTAAGCAATTATCTATAAGAGCAAAAGGAACAAAAAAAAAAAAGCAAGAAAGCAGAAAGTGCATCACAATGGCAGGACTCTTTCAGGATAAGTTCCCAGGAAGCCTTGTGTAATGAGAAATTACTACAGGGCTTGGCTACACTGGAGAGTTGCAGCGCTGGTGGTGGGTTTACAGCGCTGCAACTTAGTAACTATCCACACCTGCAAGGCACATCCAGCTCTGCAACTCCCTGGCTGCAGTGCTAGCTGTACACCTGGTCTGCTTGGGGTATAATGATTGCAGCGCTGGTGATGCAGCACTGCTCGTCAAATGTGGCCACCAAAAGCGCTGTAATTGGCCTCCAGGGTATTAGGAGGTATCCCAGAATACCTGTTCAGCAACTCTGCTCATCAGTTCGCACTCTACTACCCTGGCCTCAGGTGACCCGCCCTTTAAATGCCCCAGGAATTTTAAAAATCCCCTTCCTGTTTGCTCAGCCAGGTGTGGAGTGCAATCAATCAGTGACCATGCCTCCACGCTCCAAATGAGCCCCAGCATGTAGCAATGGCGAGTTGATGGACCTCATCAGTGTTTTTGGTGAGGAAGCTGTGCAGTCACTGCTGCGCTCCAGCCGTAGGAGTTATGATACCTATGGGCAGATATCAAAGGCCATGCTGGAAAGAGGCCATGGCCGAGACGCGGTGCAGTGCAGGGTTAAAGTAAAGGAGCTGCGGAGTGCCTATTGCAAAGCCCGCAAGGGAAACCGCCACTCAGGTGCTGCCCCTACAACCTGCCATTTTTATAAGGAGCTGGATGCGATACTTGGGAGTGACCCCTCTGCCAATCTGAGGACCACGATGGACAGTTCAGAGCAGGGAGAGGAGAGGGCGGTGAGCATGGGAGGAAACCGAGAGTAAGGGTACTGGGGTGGGGGGAGACACCCCAGAGTCCCAGGAGGCATGCAGCCAGGAGCTCTTCTCAAGCCAGGAGGAAGCTAGCCAGTCACAGCAGCTGGAACTTGTTGGTGAAGAAGAACCAGAGGAGCAGGTTCCCGGTAAGCAGCTTTTATTTTCAGGATGGAAAGGTTTCGGGAGAGGAGGTGGGGTTATGGCTGCATGCATGCATGCCTAGATGTGGAATAGCCCCTTGATATGCTCTGTCACATCGCGGTAATCGGCCTCAGTAATCTCTTCAAAAGTTTCTGCCAGAGCGTGTACAATGCGCTTGCGCAAGTTTATAGGGAGAGCCACTGTGGTCCTTGTCCCAGTCAGGCTAACGCGTCTGCACCACTGTGCCGTGAGGGGTGGCGGGACCATTGCTGCACACAGGCAAGCTGCATAGGGGCCAGGGCGGAATCTGCATTGCTGTAGAAGACCCTCCCTTGCTTCCCAGGTAACCTGCAGCAGTGAGATATCTTCCAGGATTAACTCCTGTGAAAAATGTAGGGATAGTGTTCAGTGCAGGTCCCCCCGCAGCTCTCTGCTTTCCCCAATGCACAGAAACCCCAGTGCAGCCCTGAACCAATCAGTTCCCCTTCCCAGGTGAGCCGCGGCAGCAAGATGGCTTCCAGGATTAAATAACTCCTGCACTCATTCCCCCTTACTCATCATGTCTTCTCTGCTGTGGGCTGTCTGTGCTGTGTTTGGTATGTGGAAAGTATGCTAAAATGAGACTGTGAACTCCTTCACTGTGATTATACACAATGCTGCCTTTCTGTTAAATGTTTCAGTTTTTGTCTTTTTTCTAATAACAGTGTCCTTGACGACTACTACTACTATTCGACTGGCCATATCAGAGACTGCTGAAAAGCTACAAAACCTGAGGAGAAAGCCACGAAAAAGCAAAGAAGACATGGTGAAAGCAGTTATGAATCAGTCTGCCAGAGAGAGTAAGAAGCTGCAGGACTGGAGAGAAAAAATGCAGCAGTGGAGGGTAAGAGAAAGCAGGAGAAAGGAATTGGCTAAGAAGAAAAGCACGAAGCAGCTGATAAGCCTCCTGGCGCCCCAAATGGACAGTATCCAGTCACTCGTAGCCATGCAGGCAGAGCACTACCGTGCTGCCCCCGCCCCCCGTCCCAAAGCTCTCTCCCTTCCTCCCTTGTGTCCCAAATGGTCCAGCTCAAAACGCCTTCATCCAGCATTCAAGTTTTACCACACCACGCTGCCACCGAACGACCATGTAATGTTTCACACTACCCACCCCCCTGGGAACTACGACCCCTTACCCTATGGCACTCAACCCCCATCACCAATGCAAGCATTGTTAAATCCTGTAAGTGGAAGCAGCAATTTTTCCCCAAAGGCACAGACATCTCAGGCGAGGACAGTTTTCAAGTACCTCTGACTGGTACAGAGTCACCACTCCTACCTCACTGCCCTTTTACTTACTTTCTTTCAATAAATGATTTCTTGGCTTTTAAAAAAACAGTTTCTTCATTATTGCATAGAAAGTGTGAGATAGGCCGTACCCCAAGGAAAATAACAGGCACTGCAAGTATCATTGTAACCACTTGCACTTCACTCTCCGTTGCAAGGTCGACCAAACATTACAGTTCTGGCTTTCAGCATCTCAACTTGCTCCCTTACAGGCATCCCTATCCTTGGTAGCCACTGTGCTGGGGCCCTCTCTAGTACCCCTGCTCTCTGGCTGTGCAAATTGCAGCCCTCCAGGCGTTGAACCTCGGAGGTCCATTCCTGACTGAATGTTTCACACCCTTGCCCTTCACAGAATATTATGGAGGGTACAGCATACAGTATATAACCGCTGGGGATGCTGCTTTCCCCAAGTCTAGGCTTCCCATACAAGAGATCTCCAGCATCCCTTTCAAACGGCCGAAAGCAGCACTCCACAGTTCATTCTGCACCGGCTCACGCCTGTAGTTTGAAACCGTTCCTTGCTCCCTCGTCAAGCTCTGTATACGAGTCTTCCATGGCCCAAGGCATAAGCAAGCTGTAAGCCGGGGTCTCATAAGGAATCACAATGGGCATTTCAACATCCCCTGCTGTAATCTTACACGGTCTGGGGAAAAAGTCTCGGTCCTGCAGCTTCCTGAACTAGGCCACTGTTCGAAAGAGCCGTGCATCATGCACCTTTTCCAGCCAGCCTGTGTAATGTCAATGGAAAACACCCATGGTGATCCAACAAGCGCCTTGGAGAACCATAGAAGAAATACCCCTTCCGATTAATGTACTTGGATGTCAGATGGGTGCGTGCCAGAATAGGAATAGGCGTCCCATCTGTCGCTCCCTCCACAGTTTAGGGAAACCCATTTGTGAAAAAAAGCCATCCAGAATGTCCGCAGCATTCCCAGAGTCTACGGTTCTTCTTAACCGGATGGACGATTAATGCCCTGCAAACTTGCATCAACAACGATTCCAGACGGTCGACTTTCCCACATCCTAAAACTGTTCGCCGACCGATCGGGTAGCCTGTCATGGGGAGTTGTCCAGCTTCCAGATGTGCAATAGCCACCCGCTCTCCACTGGCAGGGCAGCTCTCAATCTCGTGTCCTTGCGCGCACGGGTGGGGGCGAAGCTCCCACCACAGTCCCATGAAAGTAGCTTTCTCATCCAAAAGTTCTGCAGCCACTGCTTCGTCATCCACACTTCCATGACAATGGTGATCGCACCACTCAGTGTGTTTCCACGAGCCCACAAAAGCGGCGTTTCACGGTGCTGAGCATTTCCGTTACTGCCACAAGCAATTTAGTGTTACACGCGTCAGGCGACTCAGTATCACTGTTGGACTCCTCACTGTCACTTTGGAGCTGAAGGAATAGCTCAACTGCCAAACGTGATGTGCTGGCGATACTCATCAGCAAAGTCCTCAGCAGCTCGGGCTCCATTTCCCACAGAAATCGCTCTGCACAGAAACCGTTGGGAGACTCACGATGGCGCCAAACATGGACGGAAAAACAGTGACTGCTGGGATGTGAAGCATTGCACCACGGGGCGTTGGGACGGGAAGCGGAATGACCCGCACCCTTTCGTCCCCTTCCCACAATCCACGGCGCCAAAATGGAACAAGGTGCTCTGTGAAATAGCTGCCTACAATGCACCACTCCCAACAGCGCTGCAAATGCTGCAAATGTGGCCACACTGCAGCGCTGGTAGCTGTCAGTGTGGCCACACTGCAGCGCTGTCCCTACACAGCTGTACGAAGACAGCTGTAACTCCCACCGCTGCACACTTCCAAGTGTAGCGAAGCCCACAGCTAAACAATTTCAACTCTAGTTTGTGGAGAGGATTTTCGTTGTTGGAATCTAAAGGTCAAACAATAGCATTGCAAGTCAGTAGAAATCACCTCATAATGGCACAGCACAGTGTCAGTGCAGATTTGCTACCATTTAAACAATAAAATCCAACACTGCAACTGCATTAAAATAACATTAAACTTAGGGTGAAATTTCACAAAAGCAAGTGAATGGTAAGTATGTTTTCAACACCTGGCTTCCAAGCCTCTTGGATTTCGACATATATTAGTATATGTAGCCTTCTTGAGACCTTGCACTACTGTCAGGATTTTAAATGACTGGAAGAACATGCAAACACTGAGTGGTCTGATTCTTCCTTTTCTCAGATGTTTACTATGCGCAATAGTGAAACTTTCTTTTTAGTGGATAGTAAGGTCAAGGAAAGATAAGTGCTTTACTCTCAGTAGTGTCCTTGAGCATAGCACTTGCAATTCAGTGTACGCTATTATCAACACATATTGGTTAAATACAGAGAATGTGTGTTGTTTTCTGAAGTGCTAAAGAAAAATTGCCATAGAAACCCAATGACTTACACCTTGAACTTGGAAAATGACCATTTCAAGAAACAAGAACAAAAGATTCTTGCAAGACACTTATCAAAGAGCTAAATATTTGCCTGTGTGATGATAAACACCCATTCTAAGCAACGAAGATAGCAAACCCCTTATACTCAGGGCATGTCTACACTGGCAGTTACAGCGCCAGCAGTTACAGTGCCGCTCAGAGAACGCTGAAGAGAAATCGCTCTTATATGTTCCCACTGTTAGCTGCCTGCGCAATAGCATGTTCACACTTGCAGCAGTGCGCTCTGGGCAGCTTCCCACAGAGCATTTTTTCCTCTTTTGCCACTAACAGTTATGGGAAGACAGAAGGGTCGCAGGGCATCCTGGGTCCTGTCCCAGTGCCGTGTGATGCATTGCATTGCATCCCAGCAATCCCTATGCTTCTGTCCGCTTTTGGCGCCATCTTTCAATATTTTGTGTACTGCGCACCCTGCCTCTTTGGGCTGTAGTAATGGATCCCAAGCTGTTGACCAGTATGCTTCTTGCTCCAACAGCTGTGACTGGCTAGCCTCCTCCGCGGTAGAAAAGAGCTCCTAACTGCATGCATCTCTGACCTCTGAGTCATCCTCTGCCTCTGAGTTCCTCTACCCCTCCACATCCTCACCCAAGATTTCTTCTCCTGGCTCAGTCCACTCTTGACTGGCACATGAGCCACCGAAGTATCCACAGTGGTCTTTGCAGTGGAGGTGGGGTCACCGTGGAGTATCGCGTCCAGCTCTTTGTAGAACTGGCAGCTCATGGGCTCAGCACCAGAGCGGCAGTTTGCCTCCCACACCTTCTGGTAGGCATTCCGCAGCTCCTTCACCTTGACCCTGCACTGTCGTGTGTCCTGGTCATGGCCCCTTTCTGTTATGCGTTGTGAAATCTGTCCATAGGTATCATGATTCCTGTGGCTGGAGCGCAGCTGGGATTGGATAGCGTCCTCTCCCCAAATGCTGATGAGGTCCAGCAGCTCAGCATTGCTCCAAGTGGGGGATCGCCTGAGGTGTGGAGTAGGCATAGCCATCTAGAAAGATGTGTTGAGACCACTACACACATCACTGAGCAAACAGGAAGGGGACTTGCAAAATTCCAAAGAATTTACAGGGTGGGGAATGACGGTTGGTCACCTGAGAGCAGCACAGTAGAGTTCAAACCGATGACCAGAGAGGTGAGAACAGGCATTGTGGGACACCTCCAGGAGCCCAATCTCGCACTGCTGTGATGGATCACAGTGTCTACACTGACACCACAGCGCTGTAGCCCCGGCGCAGAAAGCTGTACGCCTCTCGTCGGCAGGGCTGGTGCAAGGAAGTTTTTGCGCCCTCGGCGAAACTTCCACCTTGCATCCCCCACCCAGCTAACCCCGCCCCCCTCCACAGCAGCTAACTTAGCCCCCAACCTGGAGAGCTCCCCCACAGCAGATACCCCCCCCCCACCGCAACAGCTAACCCCTCTCCCCTTCATCCCGCCACAGCAACTAACCCTGCCCAGGGAGACTCCCCCTGTCCCCCCACGGCAGCTAACCCTGCCTGGGGAGACTTCCCCCCCCACCTGCCACAGCAGCTAACCCTGCCTGGGGAGACTTCTCCCCTTTTCCCCCCACCGCCACGGCAGCCACCCCTGCCTGGGGAGACTTCCCCCCTCTCCCCCGCTCCACAGCAGCTAACCCTGCCTGGAGACACCTTCCCCAGCAGAAGCTAACCCTGCCTGGGTAGCCCGCCCCAGCTCATCTCGGCTCCGCCTCCTCCACTGAGCACGCCGGCGCTGCTCTGATTCTCCTCCCTGCCCAGGCTTGCGGCGCTGATTGCAGGAGACTTAGAGCTGGGCTGTGTGTTCAGCGGAGGAGGCAGAGTGGAGGTGAGCTGGGGCAGGGAGCTGTTCCTCTCTGTGCGCCCCTCCCCATTACTGCGGGTAACCCTCCCCGTGCGCCCCCCCACCCAGCTCACCTCCACTCCACCTCCTTGCCTGAGGGGACTTTTAGGCGCCCCCAACCACTAGGCGCCCTAGGCGGCTGCCTGGTTTGCCTAAATGGTTGCACCAGCCCTGCTCGTCGGGATGGTTCTTTACAGCGTTGCAACTGTGCAGTTTCTGATCACTATGTGGCTTGGCAGTATGTACGCCTCAGGAGTTACAATGCAGAAAGCTGCTTTACTGCGCAGAAACTTGCCAGTGTAGACAGTTCCTCAGTGTCAGCTAAGACCTAAACACTTGTGAGGGGTTGCAAAGGCATCATGTTCAGCACCTGGGTGAGAGGCTTTTGCACACAGGAATTTTGCTGCACTCCAGGGAGTGTTGCAGCCAGTCCTTCTTAGCTTGCTGTAATATCATTGTGATATAGGGCCATTTGAGGGGGAGGAAGTAAAGCAGAGAAATGAAGAGACCTCAGCATTTCCCAAAAGGAAAAAAAAGGCAACCAAAAATTGACCAAATCTCTCCAGTCCCAAAGTGGTACAAGGCAGAGATGCCACAAACCAAGCAGCATCAAAGCAGGCTTCCCAATCCTCATGGTGTCTCAATAGGTACCTGGAAGACTGCATTATTTTTAACACCCTCTTGTCTGGAACTGAAAGACTTGCACGGTGGGAGATGGTATTTTAAAACACTTTTGAGACATTTAGTTGTATCAGAGGGTAAAGTATTGTAAAAATAAAAATGTGGTTTCTAATTGCTAAGAAATATCTTGCCCAGTGTTCTGTGGCATAGCACTATTCAAGTTCTTAATTGTTTAGTGCATTAAGTCATTCAGTATGAATGGGGTTACATGAATGGGTATTGTGAGAAACTAATCATTGCTTAAAGTTTTTGGTTACATATGGGGGGGTGTACAAGACACAAGTATGTATGTGGTTGTATATCATTTTTAAACTCAGATCTGTATAATAGAAACTTTATTCAGTATGATGAAAGCCATTTTCTATCTCTTCTGCAGAAGACTGTAGACTAGCACAGCCTCTTTGTTTCTCTTTAGAATTACTTGGCTTTGTTTCTGTTGGAGTTATTCTTTCCCATATTCATTCTCAGCCTGATGCAGAGCAATGTCCTCTTCAGCTCCAGTCTTTTTCTCTTGTCACAAAAGGCAGGTGGAACCTCACCACACTGCACCAGTGCCAGCAGACAAATCCATGGAACGTCTTTGTTTTCTTAGCCAGTAACAACTCCACGAGTCTGGTCCCTCCAATTCATAATTTCCAGAAATGAGCAAAAATCAAAATTTCCATCTCAGATGAAATTTTAATATTTTGATATTTGTTTTGGCCCAAATTGGGATGAAAACATGATATACTGTAAAAAGCAACAGAGAGTCCTGTGGCACCTTATAGACTAACAGGCGTATTGGAACATCATCTGACGAAGTGAGTATTCACCCACGAAAGCTTATGCTCCAATTCATCTGTTAGTCTATAAGGTGCCACAGGACTCTGTCACTTTTTACAGATCCAGATTAACACAGCTACCCCTCTGATACTTGACAACCCGATATATTGAAAGTATTCATAGAACAGAAAGTGCTATAAAGGTTTTGTTTTGAGACAGTTCAATATTAAACTTCATCTGCTGGTGGTGCTGTACCATGGAGGTGTAGTTTGTGTGCCTCATGCAGTTATTCTTTCCTAAGGACAAGGGCCCCTGGCTGGATCACATCTTCTGCGATGCATTACAGTCATGTGACTCCTGTAATGCGCTGTGTAGCTCAGAGGGGAGACTGCAGTGCATTGTGGGAGCCTGGCCTGTAATAGAGAATGGGACCATAAAACACCTGTACTACAACTCACATAAGGCACTGTGGCACTTCAGGCAGATAAAGTTTACTGTCAAACTGACTTGAAACGAAACATTTTTCAGTGCAGCAAACCAAAATGTTTCAATTCAGGTCAAATTGAGCTGAAACAAAATATTTTGTTTTCATTTGCCATTGGGAAAAATCAAAAAATTTCTGCAAAATTAAAAATGTCAATCTTCAAACACTGCAGAAATTATTTTGACAGAAAATTCCCAACCAGCTCTAATAATCTGAGTCATTTGACTTCTTTCTATTCCCCTCTCCCCATATGGAGACTTTAGACCAGGGATGGGAAAACACGGCCCACAGGCCACTTTAAGCTGGCCCGCGAGCTCCCGCTGGGGAGCACGGTCTGGGGCTTGCACCGCACCACACAACTTGGCCTCACTCTCGCCAGGGCGCCGGGTTGGGGGCCACACCACATGGCTCGGCCCCACTGCAGCGTTCCAGCCAGGGCGCATGGTCAGGGCCGCACCACACTGTTCCCAGAAGCCACGGCATGGCCCCGCTCCAGCCGGGGCACAGGGTCGGAGCCTGCTCCATACAGCTCCTGGAAGCTGTGGCATGGCCCCGCTCCAGCTTCTAAGGGCTCTAATGGGAGCTGCAGGGATGGTGCTTGCGGATGGGGCAGTGTGCAGAGCTGCCTGGCCTTGCCTCCGCATAGGAGCCAAAGAAGGGACATGCCACTGCTTCTGGGAGCTGCTTGAGGTAAGAACTGCTCGGATCTCGCACCCCTGAGCCTCTCCCTATGCGCCAACCCCCTACCCGAGCCCTGATCCTCCTCCCACTCTCCAAACCCCTCGATCCCAGCCCAGAGCACCCTTCTGCACCCTAAACCTCCCATCCCCAGCCCCACCCCAGAGCCTGCACCGCCAGCCTGAACCTGCACCCCTGCCCCAGCCTTGAACTCCCTCCCACCCTCTGAACCCCTAAGTTCCAGCCCAGAGCACCCTCCTATACTGCAGACTCCCCAGCCCCACCCCAGAGCCCTCACCCTCAACCCCAATTTTGCGAGCATTCGTGGCCCGCCATACAATTTCTATTCCCTGATGTGGCCTTCAGGCCAAAAAGTTTGCCCACCGCTGCTCTAGACAATTCCTGTCACTTCTCGAACATTTCTTAAGTTTGGCATTTCCTCTCTGTCCCCACCAGTAAAACATGGATTTACACTATGACACACTCTTACCTGAATTGCCGCTTTTTCATCTCCCTGTCTCTCATCCCCAGTCTGTCCAACATGCTGCAGCTAAAATAATTGTCTGAACATGTCACATGGCTGAAGTTCTTTGCATGTCCTCTGTTTCTGCAGCCAACCAGTAAGTGTATTGAATAATCATTATCTTAAGTCTTCCATAGTGTCTTGCATCTCAGGTACCAAGATGGGAAAACTCATCCTGGGTAATAGTCTTTGATATTACCTGTACCTCATTCTGGGCAAGACAACAAATGACAAAGTAGAAACCTAAACGTGTGGCTTAAGAGTTGGGAAGGAAGAACAGGCATTTAATTTTATGAAGTATGACATTCATTTCTGGAAAAACAACAAGGAGTCCGGTGGCACCTTAAAGACTAACAGATTTATTTGGGCATAAGCTACTGTGGGTAAAAAAACCTCACTTCTTCAGATGCATGGAGTGAAAGTTACAGATGCAGGCATTATGTAATGACACATGAAGAGAAGGGAGTTACCTCACAAGTGGAGAACCAGTGTTGACAGGGCCAATTCAATCAGGGTGGATGTGGTCCACTCCCAATAATAGATGAGGAAGTGTCAATTGCAGGAGAGGCAAAGCTTCTTTTGTAATGAGCCAGCCACTCCCAGTCCCTATTCAAGTCCAAATTAATGGTGTTAAATTTGCAAATGAATTTTAGTTCTGCTCCTTCTCTTTGAAGTCTATTTCTGAAGTTTCTTTGTTCAAGAATAGTTACTTTAAAATCTGTTATAGAATGTCCAGGGAAATTGAAGTGTTCACCTACTGGCTTTTGTATGTTACCATTCCTGATGTCCAATTTGTGTCCATGTATTCTTTTACGTATTCATTTTTGGGTACATGGAACCCTTAGAAGAGCAATACGTTTAATCTGAATTAACAATAGAGTAATGTATGTGCTGAAATAGTGCTGTAGAATCACACTGTAAGGAGGAATTTAAATTAGTATTGCAGCAGCACAGACAAGCACACAAGAGTGAAAAGAAAGGATATTGTAGATGTAGATAAAGATAGCATGGAAGTGTGTACTTAGTGTCAATAAGATTTAATTTTGGAAATCTTGCCACAGCAGAAAGCTGACTGAAAAGTGATACAGTATTTGTGGTGTTAATACAACAGGGAAGAGAAATATAGATGGCTGTTTTCGAAATGGAACTAAATATAGGAATACTCTCTCACATATCCAACTTAACAAAAATGAACTTTCTTGCCATTTAGGAAAATATGTGGCTTTTTGAGAGACTGTTGAAACTAGAAGTCAAGAGGAAAGGAGCAGGCATAAGAGGAGAGGCTCCAGAGGGGAAGGAAGCAAGCAATTTAAAATAAGCATGTAGAGGAAATATAATCAAACATTAAGACAACGCAAGGAGAAATGCTAAGAGGATAACAGAGATACTATGGTTGACAAAATATGAGGGAAATTCCCATATATGGCAGAACGTTGCAGAGCTAGTCATGATGTACTCCAGTAGGCCACATTTTCAAATGTTTACTCCAAAAATGTAAGTGCAAACCACATATCTTCTCGTACAAATCAGATAATAACACACACACTTAGCTGGTATAGCCATACTGATGTGAAGTCACTTTTGTGAGCACAGTTTCAGAGTCTACTTCTTCCAAAATTTGGTGCACAAAATCAGGAGCTTTTCTGTATTCAGTAAAGGATACATACTGGTTTACTATTTCGTGTGTGCGCTCTCGCTCTCTCTGTTTCCAGTATCATTCTTAGGCTTAAGGTGTGATCTCAGATTCCCTAAGGCATCCTGCAATATTCTTATCTTGCGCTACTCGTCTGGCCTTTAGCCAGTATTCTCACACAACCTTACAAATTTGATGCAAGTTGATTGTCATTGTCTTCTAATGAGCTTACCAGGCATATTGCCACAAAGAGGAGAGGAGCTTTCCCTTTTTTGATCTTACGGTATTTTCAGTTTCAGTTGTGATCAGGAGTAATTGTTCAGTGGCATCAAGAAATTCTGTACAGTTTATGAAATTAGATCTCTTGATTGATTGTGGAGATTCAGCATATCCACTTGTCTGATGCAATATCTGGAATTCTTGGCATGCATTATTACCATAGCAGTAGATATAAGTAATACAGTGAGCATAATTTACAAGTATCCTCATTTCAGAAATTACAAAGAAATACTCTGTGAGAAAATATAAATATAGATTGTAAAGCAGATTTAAAACAAAAACTAGAAAAATGAAGAGTTCACAATATAGAAAGTAGTAGGTGAAAGTCACAAGTGGCAGAATTAAGGTTTAATTTCCTTTGATTTACTTGGCAAATAGAAGATCTTGAGGAGCCTATAATTGCAGAAGTGGACACATTTTGCTGTTAGTACTGAGTCCCAAAGGTACAATATAAACCAACTTGCAGCGATCAGGATGGATTCGTTCTATGCGTTGATAAAGTGACTCACTAAGTTCATCATAGAAAAGACCGTGATACCAAGGTCCAGAATATATAAAGTACACCCCATTTACAAAATGATTTGTCTTTATTCCAAACTTTCACTCAGAAAGTTGTTGGGTTTTTTTGTTGTTTTTTTTTTTACCAATTAGCAAGCAAGGAATTACTGCTCATCCATTTAATTTATTCACCACAGAGAATTAACTGATGGTTTTATAAACTACTCTACTACTGTCAACACTGACCCTGTATTTCATAAATGTTCCTGGAAGAAGGCAGATCAAGAGCTTATCCATTGCCAATGTTCTCACTTTCCCAGCTATTTGTGCAATTCCACTGAGTGATTGTGGTGCTGTATTTGAAACTTTTTCAAAAGTTGAATAAATCCAGTTATCCCAGAAGCGTGGTGAGCATCAAGTATATAACAGATGCCAAATTTGTAATGCTGTAGCAAATGGTTTAACCTTTCCTTTCACACTGTTTCTCACTCTGTTTCTCACTCAGGCCTGGTCTACACTACACGTTTAAACCGAATTTAGCAGTGTTAAACCGATTTAACCCTACACCCGTCCCTTTGCTCTGCCAGAAACCATAGCATGGCACCATGGAGCCCATTTTGCCTTTTGTCACTGTCACCATATGTGTACTGGATCAGAGAACG
>NC_133771.1:160878801-161040501 GCF_003597395.2 Chelonoidis abingdonii
AATCGTGTTGTTGTGAGAGAGATGCCCAGTCCTCGCTGCTTGGCTCATCCGGCAGACAGATCTTTCTTTAGACAAGGAAGGGGGAGGGGGTGAATAGAGCTCAGCCTCCCAGTTGCATGATGAAGACGGTTACCCGCCGTTCTGTACCATCTGCTGGATGACCGGGAGTCATTCCCATTTTTACCGGTGCCCCGGCTGACCTCATCGAGGCAGCCAGGCGCACTCACAGGCTGCTGCTATGATGTTAGCAGTCATATTGTACGTCTGCCATCAGGAAGGGTGCTGCTGTTCAGCGCTGCAGCACCCGTCTACCAGCGAAATGCAGTAGACATAGGGTGACATTGAAAAAAGGTGAGAATTTTTTTTCCCTTTTCTTTCGGCGGGGGGAGGGAAAGGGGTATTTGATGACATATACCCTGACAACCGGGAAATGTTTTTGACCCATCAGCATGGGAGTCAGCCAAGAATGCAAATGCTTTTCGGAGACTGCGGGGACTGTGGATAGCAGGAGTCCTCAGTCCCCCCTCCCTCCCTCCATGAGCGTCCGTTTGATTCTTTGGCTTTCTGTTACGCTCTGTCCCGCCACTGTGCTTGTGCTCTGTATCTAGCCCCGAAGTTTTTCAAATGCTTTGTCATTTGTTTCTGTAACAGGCTCTGATAGAACCGATTTGTCTCCCCATACAGCGATCAGATCCGTATCTCCTGTATGGTCCATGCTGGAGCTCTTTTGGATTTGGGACTGCCTCACCATCCATGCTGATCAGCGCTCCACGCGGGCAAACAGGAAATGAATTCAAAAGTTCGCGGGGCTTTTCCTGTCTACCTGGCCAGTGCATCCAAGTTCAGATTTGCTTTCCGAGTCGTCACAATGGTGCACTGTGGGATACCGCCAGGAGGCCTAATAATGTCGATTTGTGGCCACACACCCTAATCCGACATGGCAATGCCATTTCAGCGCTACTCCTCATCGAGGAGGAGTACAGAAACGGTTAAAGAAGCCTTTATTGAATCTATAAAGGCCTCGTTGTAGTGGGCGGTCTTGAAAAAGGGCGCGAAATGATTGTCTGCCTTTGCTTTCACAGAGGAAGGATTGAGTGACGACATTTACCCAGAATCACTTGTGACACTGTTTTTGCATTGGGATCTCAACCCAGAATTCCAATGGGCGGGGGAGACTGCAGGAACTATGAGATAGCTACAGGATAGCTACCCACTGTGCAACGCTCCGGAAATCGGCGCTAGCCTCAGTACATGGACGCACCCCGCCAAATTAATGTGCTTAGTGTGGCCGCGTGCACTCAACTTTATACAATCTGTTTTACAAAACCAGTTTATGTAAAATCGGAATAATCCCGTAGTGTAGACTTACCCTGAGAGAGACCAGTGCTGTTTATCTCTGTACTTGATATACCATTGTACTTAGACTAAAGGAATTAGAATACAAATCAAGGGAAGAAGAGAGAGCAATTGCCAGTGATTCACAAAAGCTATCCACAAAATATTTTTTCCTGCAAAACATAGTTTTGGAATGTATAAAATATTGAATATGCATGAGACAAAGTTATCCTGACACTACAAGATGACATTGGTACTGATCACATTAGTAGTGCTGCATATGATTGTGGTCAGTTCATCAAAGGAAGTAACACTACTGAAATTAAAAAGATTGAAGCACAAGGATCACCAAAAATACACTGTAGAATTTTGAGAAGTAGGCCTCTTATTTATGTGACTAAATATGGAAATAGGCAGCTAACTTCAGGCTCCCATTTTTTAAAAATCTTGGCTGTGGGTACCATGCATACATGATTGTTCTGAGTTTGTTCTTTGCTAACCACAAATTTTCTTTTTCCCCACTAGGGCTTATTTCAAAACGTTTGTCCCTCAGTTCCAAGAGGCAGCTTTTGCCAATGGAAAGCTGTAGGAAACACCAGGTCTGGAGAAGATGCCAGACAGATTATTATATCCACATGCATGTCAGCCCCAAGAGGACTTCCTGGAAGTGGGTTGGAATCTCTTTTTTTGATACTTTTTGCCTCTGGAATAGCTTTGATCTCCACAGACTTCATTAACTCTATAAAACAAGGACCTCAGCTGGCTAATTCTAAACTGAATATTTGATTCTCCTTCTCCAATCCTCTCATACCACTATCATTTCCTTTTATAGCCACTGGATTAAATTAAAACCTTAGTGTTTAGATGTGATACCATTTCCCTGTGACAACAATGTTTAATGCGATGCCTTGTTTCAGAAATGCTTGTCTTTCAGGTGTTGTTAAGACATGATTGTTTTCATACCAGTATTCTGTTGTTCTGAACCTTTGTATATTTTCAGCATATCCTAATAATATATAAAGCTGCCATAATTACCAGAAATGCCTAATGGACTATATAATGCCACATTCTGCCTCTGACATTTGCCTATATTTATGGTTCTTATCGACACGTATGAGTCCCAATATTTAACTGCTCAGTGCCTTTCAGATGCGTCTGATGTTGACATGGCAGTATTTTTTTTAATATGTCAGCTGAAAACTCATCATGAGTTGAATTCAGTGTCTTTATAGTCTAGTTTATTTCAAGTAACACAACTTAAGGTGACTTTCTAATTGACATCAGTTGCTGTTACTGAGAAAGGACTATCGCTTTAGTATCAACTGTTCAAGTAACCAGTTGTGTAAATTAAGGAGACAAACTAGAGTTCCTGTATAGTCCCACAACTCTGTCAAGTAACCTAAATACCACTAATGAAACAGGCCTTTAACAAGGAATTACTGGAGTCTTTGAAGGCAACAGATACAATAATCTAGGGAAGCAGATTTATTTAACCTAAGACTTGCAGTTTTAGTCAGCACATATATTTAAAGAATTGATGAGAAGGCATAATGGGATGCATCAGTTTTTCTAATGCTGTAATGGTAAATGAAGAATCCCAACCGCTCATCTTCCCCTTCTTGTGATATGTTATAGCAGGTCATATATAGCTGACTCTTAATGGTGTCACTTCCCAAATTAAATTGTAGATAGACCAGGGTACTTTCCAGCATGGAATAAAGTTTGTATGTTGTTATAAATGGAATACAGAAAAGGTACTTTCTGCTAAGTGTTAGGGAACTGGACTGATGAGCTGTTCTGAAGACATAATAGTGAAAAGTAATATATCACTATTTCTGTTGATGTTATTAAATATTGTGACAGACCCAGACCAGTGGGGTAGAGGAGTCTGGTAGAGGGCAAATATACTGGTCACTGGCTGAGTAGTTTTCTGTTCCCCGAGTGACCAGAGCAGGGGCTGCACTAGAGTAATCAGGAACCTGCTAGAACCAATTAAGGCAGAACAGCTGATTAGATCACCTGGAGCTAATCAAGGAGGCTAATCGGGCACCTGGGTTTAAAAAGGAGCTACTCCAGTCAGGTGGGCGGGGGAGCCGGGTACGAGGGAGTGCATTTGAGATAGCTGGGAGCAGAGCACAAGTGAGCTGAGAGTGAGAGGTGTGCTGCTGGAGGACATCAGGGTACGCGTTATCAAACACCAGGAGGAAGATCCTGTGGTGAGGAAAAGAAGGTTTTGGAGGAGGCCATGGGGAAGTAGCCCAGGGAGTTGTAGCTATCATGCAGCTGTTACAAGAGGCACTATAGACAGCTGCAATCCAGAGGGCCCTGGGCTGGAACCCGGAGTAGAGGGTGGGCTCTGGTTCCCCCCAGACCTCCCAACTCCTCAGGAGGAATTGACTCAGACTGTGGGGAAGATCACTGAGGTGAGCAAATCTGCCAATAAGCGCAGGACCCACCAAGGTAGAGGAGGAACTTTGTCACAATATGTATACAAATGTTAATTGATTGGGAGTATTGCCCCAATCTCCTTGTAACTTTGGATTTTTAGAGAAAAGTATTGTCTACTAGAGGAACTGTATGTCCAAGGAACAAGTATGATCCTTGTAAATTAAATTTTCTTAATACATTCTATTAGTCTAGTTTCCGTGAGAAACTACCAACCTTCTAGCAAATTCTATTTTTTTTTAAATGACCATATACTACTGAAAGTCAAAGTCAGTTAGGAGTTAAATACCAAGTTGAAGTCAAATCATAGGCCTTATTCCAAGTCTAAAGAAAAAGGACGACAGATTTTGTCCCCTTATCTGGTCCCTTGTAACTGTTGCTGAGTCACAAAGGGGCTGTAAACGGCCTTCAAAGGGCTGAGGACAGATTCTCCCAGCACAGGTACTATATTGCGCTGCTGTAAACAGAACTGATGCCCTTTGCTGAACTAAGCTAAGCAGGGTTGTTTTTAAATATATCTTAGCTATTCACGCATCATTACTGCATATGAACAAAATTTACATTAATCTATACAAGACAACCATAAACCTGCACTTCCTGAGGTATAAATCAACATTACATACAAATACGCCAAGACTATTTCATATATGCTTTGGTTGGGAGGGGATATAGAAAGACAGTTATTCTCCTGCTGAAATCCAAGTCCCTGTGCTGGTTTTTTTGCTGTCTCTGAAAGGAAATATTTCAAATGTTTCTTTTCTAGTGATGCACAGCTGAAACTAAGTAACAGTAGCTTGTATACCATTATGTATCTACACTGTATTTATTAACTTAGGAACTCTGTGATGAAACTGACTTCTTTAAGAAGATTTGGAAGGTTCACTCAAGAATATCTGCATAGATTTTTGATTGCTCAAGTAGCATCCATAATATCTCCATTTTTTATCTTATTTACATGTCAGAAATTGTCATGAAGCTACCAAAGGCTGGTAATGTTCCTCAGACATTTCACTATGACAGTCACCTACACATTTTTAATCAAAATTCTACCCTTAACCTCAATACTATGTATTTGGGACATTGGACTTCTCTAGTACTGTGGTCTCTGTGCTCCAAAACTCTCCTAAGGCGCCACTCCAACATTATACAGAACTAACCAATCGTTTGATATGTTCAAATTCATTAATATCTAATGGCTGTTCAGTGGCTTAGGTGAAATGAATTGATGATTTCAGTCCAGTTCCTAATTGATCATATGTCCACATGACAAACCACAGTTGACATTATTGTTTGCCATGTAGTCAGAGACCATGGATTGAAAGGATGATGGAGATTGAGCTTTATTACCCTAATTTGTAGTCCCTCAAAATCACAATTGAGGTACATTGTCCTCCGTTGGGAGAAACTTGTACTGCCTATAGCTTGGATAAATGGGTAATTTCAGTCTCCAAGTCTAACATTTTGGAATTTTTTTTTTTTTTAAAGTACAGTATTCTGATCCTAGATGGTATGAGCATTTGCTTTTCCCCATCTGTAAAATGGAAATAATTATATTAACCTCCTTTGTAAAGCACTGCGAGATCTACTGATGAAGAGCATTATAGAGCATTATAGAAGAGCTCTGGAATCATTCCAGAGCATCTAGTTATCATTCCAGAGCAGTGCTTCTCAAGCTGTAATCCATGAACCACTAACAGTCCACAGAGCCCATCCTGATCATTCAAAGAATGATGTATTTTGAAAAATAGGCAGTGAGAGAATTGGTGTATTGGGAGGAGCATGAGACAATTTCTCTCTTATAAATTGGTCTACAGAATGAGAAAGTCGAGAGCTTAAGAGAGAATTTGTTTGACCAGCCTTACATTAACAAGTTACAGATATTTGTTGAGCAAATGCAATTATACATGTGGTTATTTCCTATTTGCATAAAGTTAAGTGTATATTCTAATTATAACATTCCTTGCAGCCAGTTTAATGAGAATGAGACCATCACTCTTTTGTTCTTAATATATGCAGTTAAAAAAAAATACAGATGCTTGACTCAATTAACTACAGAACATATGGTAAATAATTAAACACCTTGAAATTACTGTGAATATGTCTAAAGAATTTAAGTTCCTCCCCAACATATGCTTCAACTAAGGGAATGTGTTTGCTCTTTATTCAGTAAGCTTGTGAATTCAACCCTTATCATGGAACTTCCTCAAAACATATTGAATTATGACAACATACAATGAAGCCCTTTTTCTTTATACATCACCTACTCTGCCATGAACTGTACCCACTTATTCAGATCCAAAGTTGGAGTAGACTCCTCTGGTAAAGTTATGAAGTAAATGGTTATTCTGGAAGAATAATGAAAAACAGTCATCGCCAAGTATATCTTGACCTTTGATTTTGGATCTTCCTTCCATCCTGCTGGGGCACTGGTTTGGTAGTGAAAGAGTAGCGTCTCACCTATTGAATCAACAACACAAGTTTCAGCACTATCTGGGATTTATTTGGCAGTCATCCCATTCAAGTACTGAGTGTGCCTGACGCAATCTAGTTTCTGAGAGCTGATAAGCTCACTACTGGAGGTAGCATGTATTAAAACCTTACTAGACATATTTTCCCATAGGTCCCTCTTGTCCATCCTAGACATATTTTCCCATAGGTCCCTCTTGTCCATCCTATCTAGCAACAGCCTTGACTATTAGTGTTCTGGCCCCGACAGTCAGGAAACAAGATCTGTCAATGAACTGCAGCACGAGTTGCTAGATCAGCCCTTGTCCCTCAGACTTCCAAAGCAGGGAAGAGTGAAATAAGAATAGGTAGCCTACTTCAAACAGCACTCCTTGAGACAAGTCTGGAGGGGTATGAGAGGACTGCAAAAAACAGGTTACTGTTGAGTAACATTTCCTTCTTATGTGTGTCCCTCTTCTCAGATGTATCAGGCAATAGAAACCTCATGGTAGAGCAGGAAAGACCACCCCTCCAAATTTGGAATCCACTTCAGACATCAAGTCCAATCAGTAATGGCAGATGAATATGAAAGGGGAGTGCCAGGTGGGCACCTCACAGATATAGAAGTAGCTCAGACTTCCAAGCCTATGAGAAAAGCATGCTGCAGGAAGTTGATAAAATTTGGACGCAGCCTCTGAGCCTTGTTGAAAATTGACAGCATGGAGTCCTTTACCCATTGGGCAAGAGAAGTCTATGACAAAGCAGACAACCAATGAGCAATCAATCTTTCCTTAAATAGCTACTGTCTCTTTAATTAACACACAGTTGCTTCCATTAAATCTAAATGTTATATTATTTCATACTTTTTAAAATGTTAGTGAAAATCCCTTAATTCACCTACTTTTAAGCTTTTGTCTCTGTTCTCTGTAATATTCCAAGGCAGTCTGGCTTTATCCCCGCTCACTAACCAAGCCAGATTAGGAACCAATTTAGCTGAATCCTTGTTTAAACATGAACCCCAGTGTAAACAAAGATAATCAGATACATTATCACTTTATACCACATATCTTTCTATGCACAATTGTGAACTCACATAATTTTGTGAGTACATCTCAGCGTTTCTCAAACTTCATTGCACCGCAATACCCTTCTGACAACAAAAATTACCACACGACCCCAGGACGGGGGACTGAAGCCTGAGCCCACCCAAGCCCCACCGCCCCAGGCACGGGGGCCAAAGCCAAACGCCTTGGGCTTCATCCCCGTGGGAGGGTAGGACCTGTAACCTGAGCCCTGCCTCCCAGGGCTGAAGCCATGGCCCCAGACAGTGGGGCTTGGCCTTTGGCCCCAGGCCTCAGCAAGTCTAACGCCAGCCCTGGTAACCCCATTAAAACAGGGTCACGACTCACTTTGAGGTCCCAACCCACAGTTTGAGAACCGCTGAGTTATTGGTTTCTTGACAGTGAGTTAGAGCAAATTTAAACTCCATGAGATGTTAACAAAAAGACAGCAGTTGTTTAAGTGCATGCAGCTATTTCATAGTCCTGTATTAAACATAGAATAGTGTCCTGTAAAGATGACCAGTCTTTTGCTAGAAGCAGTTCTTACTTGTGAAATTAAGTATGGTATTTTGCAGGGAAGGATGCTGATACAGGGATGTTAACTCCATCATTATCCAGAAACAGGATGGGTAATCACCATCATATCTGCATGTGATCCCACCAATTGTAAGCATGCAGAAATTTTAGGCTTCACATGGATATTCCAGTCACTGCTGCCTCTCTAGTTTTCATGCTTTGGTTGTGCCCTAAAATCACCTCTATGTTTGAACTGATTTTTAATGACTTGTGTAGAGCAATATTTGTTTTCAGGCTTGGTGCTGACATCAGATCAGTCTCGCACCAAAGCTTAATTTAAATGGCACCTTAGGATGAGTAGAGGAATAAAGTACGGTGTATTCTCTTGTTCTGAAGAAAGCCTGCACCTGAAGAAAACTGCCGCGTCTGTCAGTGGTATCATCTGCTGTTTGCTTCTTGATAGAGTACAAGGTTCTCCACAGGAAAACCCAGTAAAATGGCTGCACTAGACACAGCAGTGGGTTTGAAATAAGTGAGATTTGTTTTTAGTTCTAGCAATAGAATATTTCCAAACCATTGGCCTTGCCAAGTTCACAGTGTGTTTCCAGTGGCCACAGTGTTACTGATTTTAATGTTGCTTACAAGAGGGTCTCCTCTATTGGCCACTTTCGTGTAAAGGCTCAACTCTTGCTTCCAGGGCACTGTGCAAAATACAGTTTCATTTGTGTGGTAATTATCTGGCAAGGAAGCACACAAAAATCAAGATTAACTGTTGAAAATAATTCTTAAAGTATCAAGAAATCAACAAAGGAAACGAGGTTTGGCAGATGCCCTGCTGCTTGCTGAGACCACAATACAGGCCTTCAAATGTATCCCATTACAGCTTAAAAAAAAAAAACAAAAGAACACGCGAGGCTTTTCTTGCAGCAATAAAGAACAAATACAATATTAAGCAACAGGAAATAAAGGAAGCATTAATTGCAGGTACAAAATAAAAACCAGAAATCTAACGTTATTCATGCCTGCAGCTCTCTTGACATCAGAAGAAGATGTAGAATTAATGCCTAATGTATAATACACTCTGCAACCTCCTACAGTGAAAATTGATCCTTGGGGTGTTACATATTTTCATCAAACTCTATTTAAACCGCAGTGTTGCTTTTCCACCTGTGAGAATGGCAAAGCTGTGCCAATGAAAACTAAATCTTTTGCTACCAGAGGAATCTATTCCAGCTTTGCTGAGTTCTAAAGTCCTTGATTTGGGATGGAGTGAGTATTTTGCAAGTTGCTAAATCTGTCAGCAAATCGGGTGCCTCAGTGTTTATTCAAAATGATTCAGGCTAATTATAGTTTGACACCTTGTTCCTTTTATCCCATTGTCTTCTGCTTAATAAATAAGACATACTGGGTTTTTGCATCTTTTAAAGGGCATTTAGCACTGGTGTCAAGAGTGACAGCTCTGGTCAGACAGGAGTCTTCTGTTTAGCCCCAAAACAGCAGTCAGCCGCTTTCCTGCCCTTTTCCAGCAGATGTAATTCTAACCTCCCCTGATAGGACTACTCCTCGGAATGACAAAGCAATTTATCCTCCATAGCCCAGTCACTTTTTTTATCTTTTTGCTCAGACTGCCAGCAAGGGGCCAAGGAGCTCAGTGATTATAGTGGTGCTGCAGCAATGCATATCCTTATCCACTAGCAACTAGGCTAAGTCCCTACCAGCTCACTGCACAAAGAACACTGAACAGCCTTCATGTGGTAACAAATTATGGTCACTGGCAAACTGGGCCAGATTAATTCTTGCACTGGATGGAGCAGCTGTGCCTGCTGGAAGGATTCACCCCAACAGAGCAAGAGGTGGGGCACCTCTGCTGAGGTTCTGATAGGAAAGGGCAGCTGTAAAATCTAGCTGACACTCCATTAGAGCCCTACCAGCTAGTGCAGAATCTTGTGTGTGTCCTGACCAGCGTGGGCTGACCATCATCACTTGGATGACTGTGTCCACTGGCTCTGAACCCACCAATAGAGTAGAGGTTGCAGACAGCTTGCTCCCCTGTGCCCCCAACTCTAGGTGGACATAAAAGGCTCCATATCCCATTAATTATATCCTGAGCCATCCAGTCTTTCCTGTCATTCTTGCTTGTGTGTAGGGGAAGCAAATTTGAAAATGAAATCCCAGTTCATAGAAATAGTTCAGGTTTCGCTGGGTGCTTTTTTCAGTTCCTGTTTTTCTTGTAATAAAAGTATAATGCCTTTATTTTGATGGAGAAGATTCCTGAGCTTATTGCATTTCAGTTGCCAGTATATATCCTCTGCATTGATGTATTTTCACCACATCCACCAGATGCAAGTAAGGCCGTGTCTCAGCATCTTCCACTTGCCTCAGGACTGCTGGTTCCAAACTCAGGTAACCTGCTGATGAACCAGGAAACAGGCTGGCATTTTCTGGTTTCAGCAAGAAGGAGGTGAGTTTGGGTGAACAAGCTTATGCTGAATGAGTTGGACTCATCCTGTGAGACGCGCTATCAGCCCTTGTCACCATGATGAAATAACAGCTTCTTTCTAATGGGGTCAGAAGGCTTAATGGAGCAGTTTCCGCACAGTAGTGGATTGTATAATTATATACCAGGCCTTGGCGTGTCTGGCTCTAATAGTACCTTGGACTCTTATGAATGACTCACCCTCTGCTTGGGGCTAATTATGGGCAGGTTGCATGAAAAACCCATGCAACTTGACCCTCCTCTGTAACTTCTAGTGAACTGGTATTCATCACCAACCTGGATTGCTCACTACAAAACTGTAACCGCTCAGTTGCGTGACAGAAGGAGGGAAAGAATTTTCAAAGGAGAGGCTTCAGCCAGCACAATAAAGATTGCTTGATTTGAAGCACAGGATTTGCCTAATAGAACGTTAGTCCACTTCGTCTGATTTCCTGTCTCTGGTACCGGCCAATACTGTGATACTTTATAGGACAGTGACATTCCCACACCGGTTCAGTAATCCATCTAGTCAGTTGTGCAATGACTGTACATGGGGGCTGAGGATCATATTTCCCTTTGGTGCCCACTGACAATCCGTTTACACCATCAAGCTGGGGGTTTGATTACACATATCTTAGTTTGCATAACAATGTTTATGAATGGATCATAATGTTACTCAGCACCTTTTAAAATTCCGTCCCTGTGTTCATCACTGTGACCTCGTTTGACACTAAGTTCCACATGGTAACTGCACAATATGCTGCATGAAGCAATATTTCCTTTTGTCCGCTCTAAAGGTATCATGAAAGTACCAGAGGCTGATTTTATGCTTGAAGGTAGGCATCTGAAGATAACTCCTCTTGACACTGTAGAGCTTGCCAGCATCACACGGAGTAGAATTTTCTCAGAGATTAATTTTGCTGAGAACAATTTCTCCTACCTCTTCTATAACATAGTATTATACTCGGGACAGGGATGGCAAAAGAATACTTGTGTGTCAAGCATTGTCACTTGCATAGGATTGTGGGAGCTGCAAAATACATTTAGGTGAGGTCAAAGGAAGCTTAAGAATGTTGCCCTCAGTCCTTCATGGACTGGGTCTGCACCAGATTTTTTTGCAAAATATTCTTTCTACCCCAGTGCATCTCCAGTAGTATGAGCTCCAGTTTGCATAAAGTTCCTGCAGCCATCACTGTTTGCCCCCATCTTGTCTGGCCCTGCCCTGAGCAGCTCTAAACAACATGTTGGTATGAAATGCCAGTGGCACCTTGTCTGCACTAGCACTCTCATTGTTGGTACCACAGATGGCCCTGTTACTGGCATTAGCAATGGTCAGAACATTTTGATGTAAAAGCCTTCATGTAGGCCACCAGGTGGGAGGGGAGGGGGAGGTGATGTCATTCCAATCCTGGAGGCCATGTAAAAATAACAAAGAATGTTTTAAACTTCTAAAATATTACTAGCATTCAGCTTGGCCCTAGAATCATGGAGCCCAAACTGTCATCTCCATGCCTTGCTTCTCCCCAGCTTACTGCACTCCACTATCTCTTATCACCCCTTCATTCTGCTTTTCTCCCTCCCTTGCTCCCTCCTTCTTCACTTGCCCCCTCACACGCTTCTCTACTTCTCCTTGTCTTTGCCCTCCAATACACTCTTGTTTACTCTATGCTGCTTCCCCTTCCCATTCCTTTCTCTCCCTGACCCCAGGTAGAATCCCAGCAGGTAGAGTCCTCAGTGCTGACAGGAGAGGGGAACTCCACTACACCTGCACTTTTTGGAGCTCCAATCTTGGACCCTGAATCTGCAGCAGCAGGTGGGCTCCCCAATCTTTCCTGCCCTCCCTATTCCAATTCCTCCCTCTTAGGAAAACAAAGTCTCTGTTTCTCTGTCACTGACACAGAGTGAGAAAAGCCTTCAGAGAGTGAGGTCCTTTCCCTCTTCAGAACTGGAAAGCTATGCAGACATGCAGAGAACTGTAGCTTTCGGGGAGTAAAAACAACGAGGAGTCCTTGTGGTACCTTAGAGACTGACAAATTCATTTGGGCATAAGCTTTCGTGGGCTAAAACCAGGGCCGGTTCCAGCTTTTCTGCCACCCCAAGTAGCCAAAAAAAAAAAAGCCGATCGCCAGCAGTTCGATCGCACCACTTGATTCTTCGGCGGCAATTTGACAGCGGGTCCTTCACTCCCTCTCTTCCTTTTCAGCGGCATTTTGGCAGCAGCTCAAAGACGAAGAGAGGGACTGAGGGACCCGTTGCCGAATTCCCACCGAAGACCAGGAGGTGCCGCCCCTTTGTATTGGCCGCTCCAAGCACCTGATTACTTAGCTGGTGCCTGGACCCAGCCCTGGCTAAAACCCACTTCATCAGATGCATGGAGTGGAAAATACAGTAGGCAGGTATAAATACACAGCACATGTACTTGCCTACTGTATTTTCCTCTTCATCCATCTGATGAAGTGGGTTTTAGCCCATGAAAGCTTATGCCCAGATAAATTTGTTAGTCTCTAAGGTGCCACTCCTCATTGTTTTTGCTGATACAGACTAACAGCTACCACTCTGAAACCTTTCAGGGAGTAATAACACTCTGACCTTTTCAGCTCTTCCCCTTAGATGTTCTGAGTGCTTTGCAAACACTCATCCAGTATGCTCACTCACCCAGCCAGCCAGCATGCTCTCCTGTCTGCCTGCCACATCCAGCGTACCCATTTTACACCCCCTACTCATCTGTCATGTTTGTTTGGCCATCCTTCCCCTCCCCTCAGTCCAGCCAATACCTTCACCCAAGCAACAAACCAACTGGACACACCCAAAAATCTGTGTCCCTCTCACACTCATCGACATCTACCCAACTATTCATTTTCTGTCCTGCCTGTTCACCTGCTTGTCACATCAATGTGTGTATCCATCACTTCAACTCACCTGTATGCAAAGCCCTCCATGTTGTCAAGTTGTGGAGACAGAATTTCTGAAAACTGTTAAAATCCTGGAATCTGTGCTAGCTGTGACAAAAGTCTAAGCCTCACCCACTAGTTTGTTATGAAGACAGAGCACCTTTAAAGATAATTCAGAGGAAAACAAGAAATAGGAGGAAGAGAGGAAAATGAAAAGTGGAGAATGGTTAAAGACTCTAAAACTTCAATACATATAACAGGATTTTCAGATCTTCAAAGCACAAATGTGTTGTGTTACAGAAATGTGACTGAGACCCTATTGTCAAATCAATTCCATTCCCTCCCCTCCCCCCAATCTGGGGTCTAAATTGACTAGCTCCATCAAGGAAAAACTGTAATATCTTGGCTTCACTAGAATTTCACAGTAAAATAGCTATATCCAGTTACTTCTCTCAATATACAAACACGCCTCCTTTTACAGAAGAGGAAGCAGAAATTGGTCCAATATACTTTGAAATCATATATTTTAAAACAACTTGGTCTGAGATTGATTGGCAAACAGGAGTGAAAGAGTTAAAACTGAGGCTATGTCTAAACTACAGCTTATGTCAGAATAATTTATGTCACTCGGGGTGAGAATAAACCATCCGCCCCCACCCCCAACTGAAATGTGTTGCACCAACAAACATCAGTGGGGAAGCACTCTGTCCAGGGGGGGGCTTCTCCCGCCAACGTAGCTACCGCCACTCGCGGGGCTCAAGTGGTTAAGCCAACAGGAGAGCTCTCTCCCGTTGGTTGAGAGTGGCTACATTGGAGAGTTAACAGCGGTGCAGCAGGACCACTATAAGCTCTTGAATGTAGCCAAAACCCTAGTTAAATGAAACACTGAAGGTGATACAAAGTGATATCTACAAGGAATTATACCAGCAGGAATACAGTCACAAAAACCTTAGCCTGAGCAGTCTGTTTGCAGGAGCTTCCTGCATACCACCACCTCACTGTACAAAAATAAGAGTTGTTTTGAGGTTTGTATAAATTGTCTTTGCACCTAATCCTGCCAGTCAAGATTAAATCTCACAGACAAAACAAGCCATTTGGGAGACAGACCAAAAAAGCCTTTATAGAAAAAAATATAAACATTCGGCAAAGTGTGATTAACTTCTGAAAGCAAAACACTCCGTGGCCTTATTGTTTGTTTGTAGCAATCTCTCAAGCCCCCACTGTACCCCCACTTGGGGTACAATCTCTTATGCCCCCATCACATTATTGCTGGCAAGGGCAAATTTGTGTTTTCTTTCCTTTTGTTGTGGCTTGTTTTTTACTTTTTATTTTTCTGTTTGTTTTAGTAAAGTCTGAGTCTGGCCCATTTCTTGTACTCAGTTTCCTTTCATTGTGCATATTCCTGTATCCAGCTGCTTGCACCTGAACTTGGCTTCAGTTCTTACCCCTTCTCTCCTCCCCACCGACACACACACACACACACACACACACACACAGACACACACACACACACACACACACACACACACACACACACACACACACACACACACACAGCTGCTGAAAGTGCCTGCCTCTGCTTCTAGCATTTCACTGCCGCCAGCAGTAGCACCACATGAGAGCTGATGTTATCCTCTGAACGGTGTCCAGATGAGCGTGGGGAGAAGCCATAAAATAGTGCTTACTCAAGGATTCTGGCTGCCAATCGTGCTACTCTTTTCCATGGAGACCTGAGGGTAGATGCCAAGCCCTCCTTGTGCAGTACAGAGCTTATCCTGTCTGGCACAAACTCCCCAAAGCACCACGAGCACAAATATGTTTATTGCAGGAGTGCCTTAGCTTTGTGATGCCAGCTACATGGGCCATATGGCAGGAGCCCAAGGCCCTGCACTTAACTTACATATCAATATATATTTATTTAATTGTTTTATTAAAGGGACAGTGTCCAGAAGTTTAGAAACAAATTCAGATTTTTTTAATAACAAAAAGGGTTGGAGCCAGATGCTGATCTCAGTTATACCAATGTCAATCTGGAATAACCCACTGAATTCAGGTGGGTTACTGCAGACTGCCTTTGGTCTTACTAGCTGCAAAATTTGCCCCCTAAATATAGAGGAACTGGGTATACAACTTTTTTTCTTTTTATAGTTTCTTTTATAGGTCTATGGTTTTTGTAGTTCTTTTCTAGTTCAAGTGCAACATGGGCTTTGGCTAGGTTTACCCAAAAATAAACAGCATTAAATGGGAAAAGAAAGTGAGAGTTTAAAAAATTCTTCCCACATTAATTGTCTATCGTACACAGGTAATGGAATTTGGATTTTTTTTAAATTAACTTGCTAATGTCCCTTCAATTTAGACATTGTGCTCAACTCATGCATCAGGAATCTTAAGAATTTAAAACAGTGGGCCCAATTGTATTCCCTGTTACACCAGAAAATATAAATTAGGATTTACTGGATTCACTGGTGTAAATGAAGATAAAATATTGTCCAGTAGTTAAAGAACAGTGGGGCAAATGGGTCAGGCAATCAGTTAATCTGGTGGAAACAAATCTAAGGTCTGACCTGCAGTCAGGTCTGCCAGTGTGTCTCAGCATAGAAATGGGAGTCCATTCTACTGGATCCATTTTCAAGTTTGGGGCCATAATGGCAAAAGAAATTAAATACCAAAAAGGAAGATATTATTGACATGGGAGGAGAAGCCCTTAATTGGAAAAGTGTTGACTATAAGAATATGCTTAAGTACCATTGAAGTTAAGCATATACTTAAGTGCATCTTGAATATGGATACTTTCTGGATTTCGAACCAGAAGACCTTGAAACTAAGTTACACGAGGGATGAATTAAGCCCATTGTATTCAGTCATAATACCTGCTTCTCCTTGTTTTTATTTTTTTGTTTGTTTTTTAAATTTATCTATTTATTTTTATTTTTTTGGAAGACAAAGTTGCCTGTTGGTGGATTTCACAAGCAATAGGTCAGCATTGTTCTAGCTCTGCGGGTAGAGGGATTGAACAACTGTGGGCACCTCTCATTTACTGGATTGTAACTGTAATAGATGTTAATATTAAAAACAGAAACATGATCAAAGTCGTGCTGAGTCAATTGCTGTAAATGCAAACTGCAAACCTGATAGCATCTAATCATCCAGTTTGACAGGTGAAGACGTGTGAAGTTTTTGATTTATAATATTAATAACACTTTGCAATTATAGATACCTTTCATTCAAGGACATCAAAGTGCATTAGAAGCATATATTAATTGAGCTTCACAGCAACCCTGCAAAGTAGTAGTTATGTCCCTTCTACAGACAGGGGAACAAACCCACAGAGCAATGAAGTGGCAGAGCAAGGAACAAAATGCAGGAGTGCTGATTCCCATGCACTTGCTCTAACCACTGCAACACACTACCTTCTTGCAGTAGAGGAAAATTGTTCCTGGTCTTGGACAGACAATGGTTTTGTCCCCCATATCATGGCATTTCCAAGTAACGTGTTCAAATGTGATTGGAGCTAAAAGGGAAGTCATTACGGGAACATTCAAGTTTGCAGCTGATTGTCAGCATTCATCTCAATGTTTGCAGCTAACTATTATCACTCATGTCAAGAGACAGCAGCTTCTACATTCAACCAACAGCAGGGTTCTTCTGCTGCAGTGGTTTTCAAGCTGTGGTCTGCCAATCCCTGGGGGTCTGCAGACTCTACGATTTCCAAAGTGGTCCACACCTCCATTTGAAATTTGTTAGGGGACCACAAATGAAAAATGATTAAAAACTGCTCTTCTACTGCTTTCACTATAAGAAGAATTGGGGTGGGGGAGTCATTTGCATGATATTCTTTTTGCTTTCTGATTGAGCTGTGACATTCTATTTGCTCGCTACACTCTATTTTGCATGAAAAAATTTTGATTAGCAAAGGGAACAATGGAAAATGTGGATTTAATGTAGGGCAAATTAACACAGATTCCATTTGGTTAGACAGTGAGAGAGTTTAAGATAGCATGTTCCTTTAAAAAAAAAATTTAAATAATCAGATTAAGAATAGATGAGCCATTTCCAAATAAAGAGGCAAAAGATGTCCTTCCCAGATTGTTGTGTTTCGTTATAACCCTACATTCCACTGATATGCCTTATAACTGCATAAAGGGAAACTGGGTGTGGCATACAGTATAAAACACTAGACACATCGCCAGCTGCCATGAAGCAAATGGCATTCAGAGTAGTCCAAAACCTGAAGGTCTTTCTCAGTCTTTATGCTAGCAATAATCTCCATTGACCTTAGTGAGGAGTTTGCCCAAGGACCTTCAGGATTTGTCTCTGTAAGTTTTAGAGGATTGAAGGGTCTTAAAAAAAATAAAACTGTCTCTCTCTATATTGTTCCATTCACTGTACTTGAATCTGTAATGCTTAATCTATCATCAGTAACTAGGGGAAAAACATAAGGAACAAAATGTGGACCTTGACTACAGTCATTATTGCTCTTGCCAAAGCTTTTGATGCTTTCACCTGATGTAGAATTTGAACACTCCTCTAAAAGTTTGTTCATATCATGCAGGTGGCTGAGCTGCAGTTCAGCAAAGCACTTAAACACTTGCTTAACTTTAATTCATTGAAGTCAGTGGCACATAAGTGTTTTCTGAATCAGGGCCTCTGTGGACAGCATTCTTGCCAATCCATTTGTAAAAGCAAATCAAGTCATGCCAGATTTATTTTGGCTCACAGTTTCTTTATGGTGGCGATTGACAAATCCATAGAGGTGAATTAATACCAGAGAGGTGATGAACGCAAAAAGTAGTGATGCCAAGAAATATTTTTGAACTGGCAAATTTTTTAACTTTGGCAGACTAAAAACCTCAACAACAAGAAATGAGGTGGTTTCATGTGGGCTCCTTATGCAGATAAATGTTCTTTTTCATGGAGGGCCTCCAGTTCACCACCAACTAGTTTGCTGAGTAGTTAAAAATGATGGAGTAGCTCCTTAGCTTTTGTGAGTGGTGTAAATCCACTGAATTTCATGAAGGTATGCTGATTTTACATCACCTGACAATCTGGCCTCATTAACGTACATCATTCTGAAGAAACCCCAACTCCTGGGACCTATCATCTCAGTCAAGGGTGAAGAGCTCAACCTGGTCATGGATTTCTTGTTCCTTGGTGGAGTTTTGCCAAAGAGCCTCCACTGGTCAATGATTCATTACCCAAATGAGAGAACATGCACTGCCCAGAAGCACATTTCCACACTGAATCTGAAACCTACACAGAAGAACAAAGTCCATGCCTACTACACTGTAGCTAGCGTTTTCCGCTTATGTGGAGGCTGAGAAACATGGGCATGTTATTGCCGACATGTCAAAGAGCTGGAAAAATTTAATCAGCAGTACCTTCAAGCTATTAGGCATACCAAGTAGCATGATAAAATCGCAAATAATGAAATTCTGCAAAGAGATTGCACAACAAGTACTGAAGCAATGTTTATAAAACTCCTCTTCACTGGGCTGGACATATCCCCTGCACAGAGGGCACTATTCTCCCAACTATACACTTTAGATGTATAGTGAATTTGCACTGGGCAAAAGATCAAGAGGCAGAGAAAATTCAAATATATCCTGAAAAAGAACCTCGCCCAGTGTGAAATCAGTATCAACATGTGAGAAGCTAAAGCAGCAAACCAATCAGAAGAACCTTTAGGGCAGAAAGCTGTACGGGGAGATACGTTAGTGCAAATGGAGTGAGTCCCTCCCTGACCGCATCAGAATACATGGACCCGGAGTTCATCCCAAACTCATTGCCTTCCGAGGATTTGGCTTTATTGGTAACTCAAAAACAATAATATAATATAAAGATCAGACTAAGCTTCTTCTCCATACTTAGTTGTTCCTAGGGAGCTTCTGGAGAGAAACCCTAATTTCTTCTGGCCCAAACTGATACTGCCATCCCCTTTGTATCCTGGTTGGAGCTACATGGACAAACCTGTCAGCATGATTCAGCAGTAATTATCCTGACCCTTAATGCAAGTTCGCAGCACCTGAGCCTAGGATAATTCTACAGAAGACCCCTGCATTAGAGTCTGCAATCCCGTCACAGTCGTCAAGAGAGGGAAGAACTTTACAACTAAAGAGAGCAGAGAATTGAAACATAGGTAACAAAAACCACAGCAGTCTCCTACCAAACCTGTCCAAAGACCTGTAAATCAAGAATTGGGCTCTTTAGCCACCGAAGACTTCATAAAAGCTTTTGATAAACAGACCATCTTTGACATAGTGGCCAACAGGCAATGATATTCATTTCTCAAACGCTTGATCCAGTCCAGATTTTAATGAGTCAAGTGATGAGGTTTCCAGAGTATTCTCAGAAGACTATACCATGACCTAATTCATTGAGAAGTATTATTTTTTTAATTATGTAAATAGTTTATAAGCACTGAGAAAAAAACAGTCCATGTCCCAAGGAGCTTTCACTGCAGCTCAACTATAATACAATCAATAAAAAATTAGTTGCAGATCGGGTCAGATCAGTCAATCTGTTTGCAGCTGCTTCAGCAGAGCATCATTAATGCACAGCTGCAGGGTGTGTACAAGCTGCTCAGACTGTACACATTGCAATCATTGACTTAGATTATTTTTAGTGCATTTTCTCATAAAACAACAGGCAGGGCTGGCTCTAGGCACCAGCACTCCAAGCATGTGCTTGGGGCGGCACTTTCCCAGGGGCGGCACTCTGGCTCCTTTTTTCGCTTGGGGCACGAAAAGCCAGGAGCCAGCCCTGAGCAGAGGTGAGCTGCGGTGATGGGGGGCAATGGGAGGGCCGCAGGAAGTAATCCAGGGGAAGGGAGAGGAACCGCTCCCCCTCCAGCTCACCTCCGCTCCACTGCCACCTGCTCCCCTGAGTGCACCGCTGCGCTGCTGCTCCGCTTCTCCCCCATCCCTCCCAGGTTTGCTGTGAGAATAAGCTGTTTTGCGGCAAGCCTGGGAGGAAGAGAAGAGAAGTGGAGTGGCAGCAACATGCTCAGGGAAACGGAGCGGAGGTGAGCGGCGGAAGTGGGAGGCGCAGAGAGGGCCGTCGGAAGTAACCCTGGGGGTGGCAGAGGAACCGCTCCCCCCAGCTCATCTCTGCCTCCTCCCCCAAGCACGCCGCCGCTTCGCTTCTGGGAGGGAGGGGTAGGAGGGGAAATGTGGTGCGCCTGGGGGAGGAGGCAGAGCCGGGGATTTGGGGAAGGGGTTGGAATGGGGCAGGGAAGGGGAGGAGTTGAGGAGGGGCCGGGGGGGCATGGGAAAATTTTTTTGTTTGGAGCATCAAAAAAACTTGGAGCCAGCCCTGACAACAGGGAACACTACCTTTGGCAGTCTGCCTACACTGAGCATGTTCAGGAAAACAAGGGACGTCAAGATACCTGAGTGTTTATTAAAGCCTCGCAAAGCAGAACAGATGATCTGTTCAAGTCTTCACCAATCTGGTCAGCATTCCCATCCCAAGGTCAGGCCAGAAGCTGCAGTAGGTCGAGGTAAGAGCCATGCGAGCAGCTGTGGGGAGCCTTAGACCCTCCACCTGCCCTGGGCGGGAGGGTGGGTACACAGGCTGGGGGCTGCTCTCGGGACCCCTCCCCCAGCAGGCTTTGGCTTACAGCTTGGCGGGGGGTGGGGACTCAAAGGAAAGAGGAGGGGTAGGGGCCGGGCCTCCTGGTTGTCCCTGGCACATAGGGATTTATACTGGTGTAATGATAGTGGTGGAACCATCCAGTATAATTACACCAGTATAGCTAGTAAAACTTTCCCATATAAACAAGCCTTTTCCCCTCCTACCTTGCATCCCAGCTCATATCATTTCGTCTTCCCTGACCCTAAAACAGAAAGAGCAAACCAGACTGAAAGACTGTCCTGCTGAGAGGAAGACCAACAGGCCCTGGTCTTGCTTGTGGAAGTCTGGTTTTCACCTGACAGTCCTGAAAACCATCACATCATCATGACCTCCAGTCCTGAGTCCAACCGGGGTTACCAAATTCCCAGCATCGCAGAGGCACGTAAACTCTTGTTCTGTGTTCCTTCCCTGTTGTGTTACTTTCTGCCCCACTATTTCTTTCCTCCTAGCCTATGTCTAACACTCTCGGCTTTTCATAAGATCCCGATGTCAACTTCATTGCCTCAGCACAGAGAGATAAAATGTCCATAATCTTGTTCCCTCTAAGGATAAAGGAGCCAACCAGATGATGTCCCTGACCGGAATGTGTGCCAGGGTCCAAGCAACTGGTGCCATGTTTAATTTGCTGTCCAAAGGTATCCATTCATAACTGACTAGCCAACCGGTGTTCTAAAGACAGCAGCCAAAACCATATTTCCCCCACCTTCTCTATCCAGACTCTCCTCCACCTGGTGTCTGTCTGCCTGTTAGAATCAGAAGTGAATACCCTTCAAACACCAAAACAGAAAGTAAAATTAATCTTTTCCTTTTAATCAAAGAAAGGGTCTTCTGAAAATAAAAAACTCTAATATGTTGCCTTCAAAAAGAAAGAGATTTCAAAGGCTTTAATTAAGTTTGTTTTGCGTAATCACTCAATGTAAATTTCAATACAAAATGCTTGTCTCCTAATAGCTACCACATTTCCACGGTCACTGTGTTTCTCTCCTTCCCCTTTTTGCGGTATCTGGGCTGGCTGGCTGGCTGGCTGAGTAAGGAATGAGTTTGGGCTAGTGAATAAGATATTGCAGAGGTTCTCAAACTGTGGTCCATGGATCACCTGTGGTCCATGAGCTCCATTCAGGTGGTTCGTGAATAGTTCCCCTCTAAGGTGCATGCCTGGGCGGCTGGACACAAGAGAATGAAGGGACATCCACCTAATAGTGGACCCGCACAGGCTTTGCTCCACTAATTAGGTGCCTGGACCCTGGAGAAGACACACATGTAAGGTGACATGGTGGCCTTGAGGGGATTAGGGGGTAGGTGGGAGGGGCAGTGGGGTGAGAAGAGGGGGTGGGGGGAATTTGGGATGTGCAGGACTGCGGCGGCCAGAGAAAGTGGCGACTTTCCCCAGCTCCAGGGCTGTGACTGGCGGGGAGAGACAGCCCTCCTTCCCAACCTCAGCTCTGTGGCTGCTGTGGCAGGGGAGAGCCCCCCCGGCCTGCTTCTCAGCCCCAGCTCAGAGGCTGCTGCGGCAGGGGAGAGAGGGAGAGACCACCCACCCTTCTTCCCAGCCCCAGCTCAAGGACTGCCATGGTGCGGGGGAGAGGGCACATCCATCACATTAGAAAGGTAAGACTACTGATATGAAAATATGAATTGTGTGCTTTTATTTGTACAACGAACAACTATTAATTATTGGGTTTTTATATATATATATATATATATATAGCGCTTTTATCCAAAACACTTTACAGTAGTTAGCTAATGGTACAAACAACATTTGAAAAGATCATTAAGTGCTCGGCTAAGATTCTCAGCAATTTTCTAGTGATCCACGGAAAAAAAAGTTTGAGAACTACTGGGATATTGGAGAGAGCCTCAGGAGGCCTGGCTTCTTTGCTGAGAGACCGTGGTCAAGTCATTTCCCCTCTCTGTGTATTCCCATCTGTAAAATGGGGATAATTATACCGACCTCCTCTGTAAAGAACTTTGAGATCTATAGATGAAAATGGCTATAAAAGAACTAGGTATTACTACAGGGACGCAGTCTCCAGGTGAGTACGTGCTTTGCTTAACTAATTACGGATGATCTGACTGCCCTGTAGGAAACCAGATACATTTCCTGTGCAGGCCCAGAGCACATACCATGATTTAACTCTGATGTGCTGATGCAATATCTTACCATAGATAAAAAGAGCTCTTCTAACTCTTCTAGCCACACCACCCTCTTGCAGCTTTCTGATGAGTGTGGACTGTGTCCTTTCCTTGGAACCAAGTGCAGCAACAGCAGCAGCGTTGGGATGCAGCCAGTCTGTAATGTAAATCTCCTTCTCACTAGGTGACCCTATAATGTTGCATCCATGACAGAAGCCAGGGTTGATGATTCTGGCAAAAGGAAACTCACTTGTGATTTCAGATTGTTCAAATTTAACACACCACAGTTTACTTGCAGAACTTGGGACTGAAAAAACTGCACCGTGTAAGAGCTTTCTGTGATGCATCCATTCCCATCACATAGACACACTTGGCAGAGCAGAGGGGGAGGCTGTCAGGGAACCAGTTACTGTACGGTGATTCTCTGCCCAGCGTTCCGGCCCATGAGAACAGTCTTTGGAGATGCTCTAACCTGTGCTACCTAGCTGGGTCCCCCAGGGACCATTCGCCAGCTGACCATAATCAAAGCTCTAGTACAAGAGGTGGAGCCAGGTCCCACCCCTTTGCCTCTCATAAGTGACCCAAAGGGGAAGGAATTAAGCAGAAAATCTGGTCCTTGAAGTCCTCACTCAATTTGTACCTAGGTTTTACTCAGGAAAAAAATCCTATCAAAGACGATGGAAATTTTACCTGGGTAATGACTTCTTAAAAACTTGAGATTTGACCCACTGTGTTCTGTAACATACTTCATATGGATGTGTTTACAAAAAAGTTACGTCTGGGGTCTCAACTAAAGGGACTGTGCTCCTTTAAAATAGGCTGGGGAGTGGGTGTGAGGGTTTCTTTGAACATTAAAATTAGTAGTGAAAGTCACAGGGCTTTTTTCCTTTATATAACTGAAGCTGAATTTGAGCAATAATCTTTCTGATTTCTGTGGAGGAGGAGACGTGACGTCTTGAGGTAAACCACACATCCTGTAACCACCACTGTGTCGTTTGTACAAGCTGCTTCTCTGCAGAAGTGGCAGAGTTGCTTTTCAGCAAAAGTCACACATTCGTAAGAGGTGAGCGATTCCAGTCAAACAGAGATTGGGCAGCAAAAAGGAAGAAAACTCAACCACAATAAAGCTGCCAATGAACCTGAAAGGAAAAAGACGTCAGCAGCTCAGGGCAGGGGCTCTCCTTTTCCTGGTATCTAGCTATCTATAATTATGTGGAAAGAAATTGTGGGTGGGACTGTTACTTACTATCTGAACTTTATAGCCTAACTTATAAACCAGACTGAAGTACAGGGCCAGGGTCAGTCCTGGGAGGTGCTGAGCTCATTGACTTCAATGGGAACTATGTTGCTGAGCACTTTTGACAACCAAGAAATTGATTTGGATGCTGTCACAGGGCAGGCTGACTTTAAAGGAATTGGGCTCAAGGCCATCTGCACCTAGTTATTCGTCTCCTTGGTGATGGATTTGGACCTAAGTCAGGGGCTGGGTCACATGACCAAGCGTCAGCTGGCCTTAGACCAGAGGCATTGCTTTCTATAAGAGCGAGTCTACGCAGGGGTGGGAAAGGGAGGCATGTAAGAAAGTTCTCCAACAATATAGTCAGATGGGTGGTAGTAATTGCTAGAAGGCTATCCACAGCGGGCTATGGAGATGATAGCTAGAAATGAAAGAGCTGGGGGAGGTCTGTCCAGAGAGTCCCAAGTCTGGAGTTGGCTGGAGAGAGCTTCCCTGCTCAGAGGGATCTGGAGAGCTGACAGAGAGCTGGGGCAGGAAGCCCTGATGCAACGATGAGTAGGAAGCCCTAAAGAAGGGATCAAATCTGTGATACAAAGGTGATTGAGGAGTCCTTGAGGAGGGCCAAAAAGCTTGGGGGAACCGGAGCCAAGGGTAAAGACTTGAGGACTCCTGTTTTGTTTGGCTTTTTGTTTATCCCGGAGGAGAAGGTATACTCCATGATTTGGCCCCAGGGCTAAATCATTTTGAAACAGGAGAATTGGCACATCCACGAGCAGGAGATGAAAGTGTCTGGAGCTAGGTGACGGGAAATCAAGGCACAGAGCACCAAGTACTAGTTGATATTGATGTAAATGCCTAACTATAGATTTGGGTGCCTAACTAAACACCTAAGTTTAACCTGTTTTAGTTATAAGATTGACTAGGCCCCATGTCACTGAGAGAGCTGGGGAGAGATCCTACATCGACTGTGCCCAATGCCCTGCCCTTAACTATTAGATCATGCTCCATCCCTAGGTCTGTTTAAGCAAGCACTGACAAAGAAGTGTGGGGGCCAAGGAGGTGTGGTACTTTGCCCTGAGGTACGTTGTCTAACCCCATGATTAGAAAAACAGAGGGTCTACATATAGCTACAGATGAGATCTGGGAAGCACTGGCCAAGTTAAATGGGAATGTCTGGAACTGAAGTATTTTGGCGAGCTGCTGGTCAGAGCACAGTGCATTGGCAGAGTTGTGTTGCAGAAGCTTGTATAGCCACTGGCTGTGCCATATGTGACTTTGGGGAATGCCTGTGTATTTACTTTCATAAGTACTACATTCCCTTTCCCAACACACAGATCTGAGGATTCTAATCCCTTTACAATTAGTCTTAAAGGATGATGATTTAAAGTATGTGTGACGGGATCCCTGGGGTGCAATCTGGACTGTGGGACCACTGAGCCCTCTGTCCCCCCAACCTGGGGTATCCTTGTCACTCTGTGTTGCTATTGTTAAGCCACAAACCTCTGACAGGTGCTGCACTTACACAGACATCTGCAGGCAGGGACACACCCAAATGAATTACAGGAATGCTTTCCAGTCCCTCATAAACCAACATCAGAGATGCTCCGGCAGATTCCTCTGAGCTCCCCAGCCTTGCACCCTAGAACTGTACTGTCTTGCCTTGGTCAGAAGCCTGACCAGTGTAAGTTCATTAACCAGTCCGCTCCTCACTTGATGTGGAAAGGATACACATTAGCCTTTGTACACTGAGCTGAAATTTCTGAAGCAATTCAACCCAAACACACCATTTTAGGTAAAATATAATAAAACAGATTTATCAACTACAGAAAGATAGATTTTAAGTGATGATTATAAGTAGCAGACAGAGAGATCAGAGTTGATTACTTAAGAAACAAATATAAATTCAGTTCTACAAACTAAAGAGAATTTGAATCAAGCAGTGTCTCACCCTGACAGATAGTACAAGCAGGTTACAAATCCTCAATACACAGACTGGGACTCTTCCAGCCTACTGTCACCCTCCTCCGTTCAAAGCCTTTGTCCTTTAGATGTTTCTTCCAGGTGTTGATGTGGGGGGGGGGGGTCAAATGATGTCACTTCCCTCTTTTATTGTTTCTTGCAACATGCTGGAAAGATCTGTACTTGTGATGTGGGAGTCCACCCCCACTGGTCAAGCGGTCTCTCTTGTCTCTGTGTTCTCTCTGAGAAGTCTCCATTGCATACAGTTCCTGGGATGGTGAATTCTTTCCTTGATGGGTGTTGATGAGCCTTTAACCGTTGTCTGACTACTCCATTGTTGTACCTGAAAGTCTGATTGTAGGTGTTCCCACCCTCACAACATATTTCAGTAACACACACATATAGCAAAACTTCATAACTTCACGTGCAATGGCAGCACATACAATCCAACAGGATATTAATGTTCAACAGATCAAGACTTTTAAAATGATGTCTCACGAGGCATACTTTGTACAAAACATCTCATAATTATATGACAGTGGTGAATATGGGGTTTCCAGGGTGCTGCTTTGAGGTATAAGATGACCTAAAGAACATGATCATTCATCTTGTTGGCACAGAGCTAGCACTCATCACCACTCACTCTGTGTTGAGTGGTGTGAACACTCTTAGTTAAGCACGTGCAATATCTTGGGTAGCCTTACTTTTAATGTCAAACCACTTAGATTGTGTCATTTGAAAGCAAAACCCATCGCAGTTCAAAAAAGACTCAAAGGCCACAATGGTGCTTCTGTGGAATGTTTTCTAATGTCTTTCATTACCATGAGAACCTTTAAACAAGAATGAACAAGGAAGTAGAGGAATGATGGATCAGTATCTCACTTTTCTCTCTACTCACTGAGCTCTGAAATGACACTGAATCCCAGGTCACCTCAACCTTGTAAAGCTGCCAAGGAGAAGACATGGTCGGTGCTTCCAGGCTTTTCTGTTCTTTCTCATCATGCAAGCTTTAAACAGTCTTGCAGCAGGGACATCTGCACCGCTGGCAAATTCGCTGATAGTGTCTGATATGCCAGGGTGCGTATTTATAGACTGTCTTCTGTACAGGGATGTTAGGTGGCTGAACCTAATTGTGTTGTCTTAAGGGCTCTGGCAGGCATTCAAGAACAAAAGTAAAGACAGCCAGTTCCCATTCGTGGGCATGTCCCTACACTTCAATGTGGCGAGCCTTATGATTTAGCAAGTGTAAGCCTTGCTCCTTAGGGCTTTTAAAAAAAAAAAAATTATTTTTTTTTAAAAACCTGACAAGACTTTGAACAAAACAAGAAAAACATAACTAGAAATGGGTCGTAAATTCAGATCTGGATTTTGAACACTGCAACATTTGGGAATATTAAGATCTGAGAACTTGATTCAGGGCCATTTGAGAAAATTCAGAGCAGGATCTAGGCTAGAATTTTAAAAAATTCTCCCATCTCTGATATTTTACATGAATAAGCCTTTCTTCCGAAGGCAAGTGCATCCCTTTCTGAAATGAAGGGCAGCGGTCCATCATCTGCTCATAGCATGCTATACAACCATGGAAGAGAGAGAAACATTGGACAAGTATACCAGGGAAAAACCCCAATCTTACTCTAAGTGCCATGGCATGTTTGCAGCCTCGTTTTAAAAACTGGCCTTCAATTTTGTGCCTGGATTAACTGTGGGCACAAAAAAATGTAGGCCCAGATAAGTGAGAGTGCCAATGGTGAGACTTAGGCCTGGTCTGTATTACAAAGCTAGGTCAGCATAAGCTGCCTTGCATCGACCTACTTGTGCATGTGCCTATCTTACATTTGTCTCCCACTGATGTAAGCGCCCCCTTATGGCAATGCAGTAACACCACCTCCCCAAACACCGTAGAGCCGTGGTGGATGTACTGAGGTCAATACAGCACAAGTGTAGACACTGTTGCCTATGTCAACCCCAACAGTCCTCCAGCAGCTGTCCCACAATGCCCAACACTGACTGCTCTGGTCACTTTGTGAACTCCACTGCTCAGGGGTCACAGAGACCAAAAACCCTCTCTCTTTAAAACCCTGCAAAGTTTTTGAAATACCTTTTCCTGATTGCCCAGCTTGGTGAGCACACCTAGCAGCTCTCCATTGTTGTATGCAACTGCCTGGCTGATCCTGCCAACTACACACACTGGACACACACCTGCCTGGAGCAGATAGGAGGTTTTGGCTCTCCTTGGCCTGTGAGGAGAAGAGGCTGTGCAGCCACCATTCTGGACCAGCCATAGAAGGGGTGTGGGAACAGCAGCAGTGCAGTGTGAAAGCGAAGGAACTAGCTGGCATACCGGAAGGGTATAGAGGCCAACAGTTGATCTAGTGCCAAGCTTCAGACTGGCCACTTTTACAAAGAGCTGCATGCCACGCTTGGGGAAGATGGGGACACTTGTGACCAGGGGGGTCCAGCCATGCTGCGAGCCAGGATGTGTATGAGATTCCACTGCAGTCCTGTCAGTCCCAGCAGTTGAGCATGAGAAAGAACCTTGGATAAGTTTGTCTTTGAATTTCCTGTTAAAATGATCCATACAACTGTCGCCTTTTCATTAATTTACTCCTACGAGGAGAGGTCGCAGTACCATCAAAAAGGTAGAGATGTTATCTGCTTTTCATTACTCTGTGGAGAGTTAGGTGCAGGGAAGGGGATGTGAGACAATGTATTTATGTACGCGGGGATGTTCCTTCAATCCTCCTGACAGTTCTTGATGACTCTCATGGAGGTACACTGTGGTCCTCTCCTGCAGGTTTCTAGGGATGGCAGCCAGGATGACTTTCCAAAGCACCAGGGGGTGCTCAACCCCCAGCTCTGACCCAGGTCCTGCAACCACTCCACCCCTTCTCCGCAAGGCCCCGCCCCACCTCTTGCCACCCAGTTCCGCCTCCTCCCCTGAGCGTGCCGCGTCCTCGCTTCTCCCCCTCCCAGCTGTTTGTGGCAGGCGGGAGGTGTGGGGATGGAGGGGAGGTGCTGATCTGCAGGCCCTACTGGTGGGTGAGAGGCACTGGGTGGGGGAGCTGATAGAGGGGCTGCTGGTGGGTGCTCAACACCCACCATTTTGGAGCACCCACAGAGTCGGTGCTTGTGGATGGCAGCATTATTACTTTCCCATACCAGTCCATGATAACTTCGGCAGGCACCATTGCAGTATACAGCTAGCAGCATATGGGCACAGGCGGCTTCAGGATACCAGCAGCAGCTGTGCTGTCCGTGCCTTGTTACCTCAGGAGTGAGAGATTAACTAGAATCACCACTGCCTGTGGGAAATGGTGCCAGTATTCAGTGCCGTTGCCCTATACTCATAGTTTCATACAACTGAGAAATTCCCTCTTCATTTCCCTTGCCACTGGCAGGCCATACTCCCCATGGCTGGTGCTATGAGTGGCATCGTGCAGGTGCATTCCAAAGCAGAAGTGTCAAGAAGCATGTCTTGTTTCAAACTTTGGGGGAGCAAGCAAAGGGATTTCGGAACCGTAATGTTGGTTTTCCATTGTGACCATACTGACAATGGTACCTCTCTGTGTGTTTTATCGGTTGCTGTTGCCCTCCACATCCACAGAATGCCCGAGTTAGTTAAGGAGGAAAAAGACAAGGACTCGGGCTGATATATTCAGTGAGATCTTGCAAGCCAGTGGTGCATCAGCCCATGAGGAATGGGCCTGGAGAGTGAATATTTCAGGCTGTTAAGAGAAGGAAAGAATGGACTGAAGCAAGTGTAACACCGACAGATCCTAGTCGTCAGCAGGCGGAATCGAACCTGGACCTCTGAAGCTTAATACCTGAGCCTCTATTGCATGAGCTAAAAGCCACATGGCCCCTACCTAAGGCTGTAGCAGACTCATTAATGTCTAAGTGGTCTCAGTGCCACTAGAAGGGACAGAACACCACACCTAGGAGGTGTGTGGGTTACACAAGGCCCAGGAGTCCCAGCAAGGAAAGGAAAGGTAGATGCCCTAGGACATAGTGAGGCTTCTCCAGCAGTAAACACAGATGCTGCGGACTCTTGTGGACCTACAGGTTCAACAGTCATGGTCTTGCCTCCCTTTGCAGTCCTTGGATAAAACCACTGCACCTCCTCCCTACACCTCCCTTTTAACATTCCATGTGTCATCAGGAGCCACATCGCTACCCCTACCATTCCTGGGAGAAGGAAGGACAATCACAGCTTCACATACACTGACCTGTGAGAGCCAGGGATGTTGTATATGTAGCCAAAATGGACACAAATATTCTTTCCCCATATTAAGTTCTGTTCCATTAATTTATTACATTTTTAATGTATTTACTTTTAATTTGCCTAGATTTTTCTTTGCACTGGTTTTCTCACTCTAGTCTTTGGAAAGTCATTTGTCTTTATTAGTTCACAACATATGGTGCAGAATGCCTAGCAGGACTGAAAGCCCCTACTTATTGTACTGTACAGTGGGACAGACCTCAGGATCAGTGACTAACACAATGTAATAATTATAAATGTACAGAAAGCACCACAAAATTAATAGCTGCAATGACACTGGTATATTCAGAGACAAACACCAAGCACCGCACAGTTCCTAACAGGCCCCCAAAATGGCAGGGCCTGATAGAGCACAGTCTACCACAACGCATTACTGTGGCTCACTGGTAAAATGCTCTTCCAAGGACTCCCTCAGCCTTATAGCTCCGTGCTGAGCTCTTCTAATATCCCTTGTGTCTGGCTGCTCAAACTCAGCAGACAGCTGCTCTCCCTCCACCCTGGCAGCAACTTTTCCACATTTGCCCCACAGATCTGCAGGACACAGCAGGCAGCTGTAACCATTGGGATATTTTTCTCACAGAGATACAATCTTGTGAGTAAATAATGCCAGCAATCCCTTCAATCTGCCGAAAGCACATTCCACCGTCATTCTGCACCTGCTGAGTCAGCACTTGAATCTTTCCTTTTGGTGCTGCCAGGGTGACCGGTGTATGGCTTCATGATCCAGAGGAAAAAGGGGCAGTCTGGGTGTCCCCCAGGATCACTATTGGTATTTCAGCGTCACCTATGGTAATCCTCCGGTCAGGAAAGAAAGTCCCTGCTTGCAGCTTTCCAAACAGTCCCATGTTCTTAAAGATATGAGCATCATGCCCCTTCCCTGACCATCCAGCGTAGATGTCACGGAAGCATCCCTGATGATAATTGACACTTGCATAGCCATAGAAAATTAGCCCTTTCTGTTGATGTACTCTGGGGGAAGGTACCAAAAGAGGGATACACGTGCCTGTCTATTGCTCCATTGCAATTTGGGAACCCCACTGCTGCAAGTCACTATGGCCTGCATACAGTACTCTCCACTTAACATTGTAGTTATGTTCCTGTAAAATGCAACTTTAAGTGAAACAATGTTAAGCTAATCCAATTTCCCCATAAGAATTAATGTAAATGAGGGGATTAGGTTCCAGGGAAATTTTTTCACCAGACAAAAGACTGTATTATATACACACACACACAATATAAGTTTTAAACAAACAATTTAATACTGGTACACAGTGATGATGATTGTGAAGCTTGGTTTAGATGGAGGAGTCAAATGGTGGGATATTTCCCAGGGAATGCCTTACTGCTAAATGATGAACTAGGAATTGGCTGAGTCCTCAAGGGTTAACTCTCACACTCTATAAGGCAGCATGAATGGAGGGAGAGGAGACAGCATTGCAGACAGAGACAGAGAGACACACCATGTGTGAGAGAGATGCGCATTTCCCCTTTAAGCATGCTGACCCTACTCTTAAGTACACTGCCTTGTTAATTAGATTAGCTTGGTGAGACTGCAGATGCTGCAGTAAAGGAGATTTAGGTTAGATATTTGGAAAAGCTTTATAACTATAAGGGTGATTTAGTTCTGGAATAGGCTTCCAAGCAAGGTTGTGGAATCTCCATCACTGGAGGCTTTTTTAAAACAGGTTGGACAAATATCTGTCAGGGATAGTCAAGATTGGTGGGTTGGACTTGATGACTTCTTGAGGTCCCTTCCAGCCCTACATTTTTATGATTCTAAGTGTGGGTGCAAAATTAGACATTTGTTTTCAGTTTCATGCCTGTTGCTCAGACCAATAAGCCACCCCTTCTGCCTTTAAGGCTTGAGTCACTTGATTCCACTACTCCTCCTGTTAGGGAGCTTTTGTCTGAAGTGCTGATTGCTATTACACATTCTGCATTTGTTTCACAGGTGGAGCATCCCCCTCTAACCACAATGGGAGTTATGGGTTCAGAATGAGCAAGAGAGACTTGTACTATGGGTAAGTATTGAGCAGTGCCAAGTGAACACGAGAAATTTGATTTATGAATGGTGACAATGACATAGTGAGAAATAATTTAAAAGAAAACCATAATAGCTCTGACATCAGAAGATATGATCTACTGACCTGGTAGCATGCTTTGCAACTAGCAACATAAGCCCTTACTCTGATAAAAGCATATCAGATGATCAAAGAATTCTCTCCAGATGAGAAACCAGAAGAGAACACAAAGGTTGCAAAGAGAGCTATCTATAAAATGAGAACAAGCCACTTCCTATTCTCAACCCCATTTCCCTCTGACAGTGCACAAGCCATGAGAACAATATTCTGCCCCGAATGAAACAAATCTAACAATAACAGCAACATCTTCCAGAATGAAAGCCAGCAACAGAGAGAATCTTAGGGACCTTAAACCTCATTGAGCAGAAGACCATCAAATGACTGAAGCCCAGATGCTGCAGGCAAGTAGGGTTATCCCCATTTTGAAGGACCAAAAACTAAATACAGATATTTCGCCCCGACTTCTAGGTCTTGTCTACATTAGCAGTTTTCCTACCAGCACTGCCAGTACAGCTCCATTGGTGGGAGCAATGACATAAAAGCACTAGGGTATATGAGGTGGAGGCATTTTTACCGTCTTGTCTTATAACCTTGCTCAGAGCAGCAGTGGGAGCTAGATGTGATGAAAAAAATCACTTATAGATGTAGCCCTTGAGTAAAAATACTGCATTCCTCATCTGCCTTTCCACCTCCTCCCTTCTCCCACACCTTTCTGAATGGCTTCCTCTTTCCCCTGTGGAATTTAGCTAGCCTTCTTCAGAGTTACGGAAAAGCAGCCCTAAAATAGAACACTCCACTTCTATGTTGAAATAAAAATGTAATGTTCCTCACAAGGTCTAGAGGGGTCTAAAAGAGATCTGCCAATTCTGCTGAATGATAAAGTCCTACTGGCCAACATGCATGCTGTCTGTACCGGATCTTGCATGTAGCCCACTTGCCCTGACCATGGTGACATGAAGCACCAGTAAGAATTGCAATGGAGAAGACATTGTTTCCTGGCTATCTCTGCAACATTGACAATGTTAGGGACTGCGTCATGTATCCTATTGGAACAGCCTATGTGGATTAATGGTAATTATACTGAAATTGAGTTCTTTCTGCCAATCAGAGCTCAGGGACACAAAATTATATGTCTGTTTCTTAACAACCTTACAGTATACAAACTCCTGCACTCTCATTGGCTGAGTTTTCAAGTAGTCAGTCAAAGCAGAGCAAGTTGCATAATGACTATAAAATTATTTGACTGGCTACTGTAAATCCATTTGATCTGATTGGCTGCCTTCAAACCTCCCCATCCATGGGGCAAATTCATCTTTAGTGTCAGTGGGCTCAATTCCCATTGATTTTTAGGGAAGCTGCAACTGCTTATATCAGGAATTTATTTGGTATTGTATGACTACAAATACATCTACCTTAGCTACTGCTCCTGCTACTTAATTCCTGACAATAAAAACAAGTCAATGAGTAAGTCGTCTTAGTGGTATGGGAGCAAACTTTCCCCAAGGGACAAGTAGTGTGGAGGTGGAGGATAGGTGAGGAATTGGGAAGGGGGGTTAGGTGGAGAAAGACAGGATGAGGAGGAAGTCAAATGTTTTCTGGAAGCATAGAGATAGGGATGAATTCTGAGTACAGTAACCTGTTGGATCAGAAAAATTTATAGGAGCCAATCAGAACTGAAAAAACCACAGCATATTTCAGCACAATAAATGCAAGATGTGCCCCTTTAACCAGGGATGTGGGGATAATTTTTATAGTGGAGGGTGCTGAGAGCCATTGAGACAAACTGTAAACCCTGTATATAATGGAAACTACTTCAAGTCAGGGGGTTCAGCAGCACCCATAGTTCCAGCACCTATACCTTTAACTCAATAACAACTGTATTCTGCGTCTTTCATCTTCAGATCTGATTTCCAATGCACAGCCCAGCAGTGTCTTGTTGTTACTTAGTAACCTGAGGGTGTTTCCTTGTCACTGGACTAACATTTAGTTCAATTTGTTAAAAAGCAATTGATTGCATGTCCCATGCTTTTGGATGGCCATCTTGAGTCTGTTGTTTGCAGCAGTGCTGAGCACCCATAACTCCATCCAAAGTCAGTGGGATCTGTGTACATTCAGAACTCCTGAACATCAGACACAAGGTGTCTCAGGCTGGGCACCTAAAGTAAGACTCCACTTTAATTTTTTTTTGCTTAAGTCTCCCCTTGATCCTTGAAATCGCAGTAGTGTCAGCAGGGTGAGATTTGTGGCATGCTGCCTTTGTGCAGAGCTGATGTCAGTGGGGTGAAGAAACCAGGAAGTCACTGAGCAACCTTCTCTTTTGTTTTACAAATGAGTTTAGCTTTTTCAAAGCAGGATCAGTCATAACATAGTTATTGGAAGAACAAGCGAGAGAGAGGGAGAACCGTAGTCTTTGCCAAGAGAAAGTGAAGTGGGCATGCATTTTAAGTAATTACCAACGGACTGATTACCTTTCCAAGTAATTAAACATTATGAAAGGTTATTAACATGCTGACAATAGACAGCTTTAACATCTGCCAGTGCAGCATGATGGAGCAGATGACTACCCACAAAAGAGAACAGGATTCCATAGCCTTTACAATTCCACTATGTGCAGCTATGCCAGTGCCAGAAAGAAAGGTCAGCTGTGACCCGCCTGGCTTAGACCCGTGCACGTCTCAGTACAAAAGCTTCCAGGTCTGAAGACCTACATAGTGCATTTAAATGAATGCAGTGGTGGCCAAAAAGACAAGATTCACTCCTGCTAGCTCAGGTAGGTCAACATTACACCTCCCCCTCTCTGCCTGACAGACTCGCCCCAAGGCTGGGCAAGCCAGCAGGTGTCCTCCTGCAAAGAGCAGCTTTCATTCCAAATTTCAGAGTAGCAGCCATGTTAGTCTGTATCTGCAAAGGAGCTCTGCTGATGAAGGCTGCTGCAAGTATGCACAAAGTCAGAACAGCTCATGTGGGTTGGAATCTAGTGCCACCCACTTCTGAGATTGCTCTGGCTCTGTATGGGTCCTCCCCACCTCACTGCCCATGTAGCCACCTAGCACCACTGTAAACTCTCCCATAGTGGACTGAAACATGGGGCACATTCAATCAGAAAGTATCATTTCACTACCCCTTCCCCCCTCCCCCACCACATTCTGCGCCCTATGAACTCTACGGAAATGCACCACATATTAAACACATCACCATCTCCACAGAGTATATCTTATATCTTCTGCAAAAAAAATTCATTTGAAAAAAATATAACCCCTTTCCCAGCCACACAGAGACTGATTGTGGGAGAGACCTTCACATTTCTAAAGAGCCATTAAAAGTAATCCCTCTCCCCTCTCTCCCCCTTCTCTCACATTTTTGCCTGTGGATTAATTAGGGCAGAGTTATGATGGAGTTTGTTCTTCTCTCACCCTTTGGGGGCAGATCGTGAGTGTCTGTGCTGTCACAAGTCTGAATTGATCTATCTATCTAGGACTGATATGGCCCCATACAGGCAGAAGCTGAGCACCTCTTGAATACTAATTGCTTTATCCTGTAGCTAGTTGAAGTTTGTCTTTTGCCCTCTGAGGGCCTCCTGGACTGGATCACTTGCAAAAATATCAGAGAATTACTAGAAGTCTTTCATAAACTGTGGGCCTGACTGTGATCTCATGCACGCAGGTGTAAATCAAGAATATTGCCCTTAAAGTCAATTGAGTTACACTGTTGTAAAATCACAGAAAGATCAGAGTCAGGTCCTATATGCGATAATAATCTCAAGCCTTTAGAAATCACTTTACATGTCAAAGAATGTACAGACATTAATTATTAATTCACACAATATGCCCTCTGCTAGGTGGACAAATATTATCATCTTCCTCTGCAGATGGGGAAACTGAGACAGAAATGTGAAGAGACTTGCCCAGGATCACACTGGCAGTAGGTGGCAAAGCTAGGGGTAGGGTGTGGGACTGACTCCCGAGGACTGTGCTTATTCCCTGTATCACATTGCCTTATAACATGGCTGCACAGCCCTGTTATGCCAAATATACACCTGGACACCTTCCTTGATGAAATATTGACATAGACTCCTCAGGAATATAGTTGGAGATTTTCAAAAGCACCTATGTTCCCTAGGGGCACAATTCCCACTGGCTTTCAAAGATTATGGGTCAAATTCTGCTCTCAGTGACAGCAGTGTAAATCCAGAGTATAACGCCCTTAGAATTACTGTGGTGTAACTGAGAATACAGATTGGCCTCTTATGACTACACAATGCCAATGGCTCAATAGTATTTTTACCACATTTGTTAAAATACCAGGAAATAACCTTGGATATTAATGTATATCTAGCTAACCCCCGCTAAAATATTGCTGTATCAGTTAACTGATCATGGTTTTTTGGTGTGTGCTTTACTAAACTACAGTAAACAAAATCATTGTAGTTTCTTTCATTTATCTCATGGACGAAGGCCAATAACTCTAAATGTTACAAGAAAGCTTTGATTAAGCCCCTGACTTGCAAGTTTCTATGGGCCAACATTTTCTCAGCCAGGATGTGCCCCAGATCAGTTTTCACAACATCACCCATGTTCCATTTCAATTGTCGTCTTAAGTTTCTTTGTTAGTTACTCAAACCTTTGTGTTTAAAAACAACAATAACAAAACCTTTATTGTGTATGATCTTTGGTTCTAAACTCTTGGAGCCGCATGGTAACCTCTATATCTCTGGCTTAATCAGAGGTTGAAGGGGTAAATAAGTGATAGCACTTGCCCATTCATATTAAACTGCTTGGTGCAGGAATTGAGTCATCTGTGTCTTGCCCAGTGCTGATCATGCTTCAATGTCCCGATTTTATAAGGGACAGTCCCAATATTCGGGGCTTTTTCCTATATAGGCTTGTATTACTCCCCACCCACTGTCCCAGTTTTTCACACTTGCTATCTAGTCAACCTAATCATGCTGCTGGCATTTAACAACTACTAAAATATTACAGTCTCTGCCCACAATCCCAGAGATGCCCCATACTTGCAGTAGAAAGATCAGCTGCATTTAAACTGTAATCACTAGGCTTCAGAGTGAATATCCATCTGAGAAGAATTGGGATAGTTCACACCTTTCCTAGATCAATTGTTTCAGGCTGTCTCTGGGGTCAAGAAAATGGCATTTAATTGTATTACATTTGGAAGTGTTTCTTGATAAGCATAAGAGCTAGTTTTTTACAGCAGTCCTCAAACTGTTGGATTGCATCCTCATTTTAATGGGATCTCCAGGGCTGATGTTAGACTTAGAATCACAGAATCATAGAATATCAGGGTTGGAATGGACCTCAGGAGGTCACCTATTCCAACCCCCTGCTCAAATCAGGACCAATCCCCAACTAAATCATCCCAGCCAGGGCTTTGTCAAGCTTGACCTTAAAAACCTCTAAGAAAGGAGATTCCACCACCTCCCTAGGTAACCCATTCCAGTGCTTCACCACCCTCCTAGTGAAAAAGTTTTTCCTAATATCCAACATAAATCTCCCTCACCACAACTTGAGACCATTACTCCTTGTTCTGTCATCTGGTACCACTGAGAACAGTCTAGATCTATCCTCTTTGGAACCCCCTTTCAGGTAGTTGAAGGCAGCTATCAAATCCCCCCTCATTCTTCTCTTCTGCAGACTAAATAATCCCAGTTCCCTCAGCCTTTCTCATAAATCATGTGCTCCAGCCCCCTAAATCATTTTGTTGCCCTCCACTGGAACTCTTTCCAATTTTTCTATACATCCCAGGGCCCAGAAGATTCAGGGGGCCTAGGGCAAATCAATTTCAGGGGCCTCTTCCATGAAAAAAGTTGCAATACTATAGAATACTATATATCTCATGGAAGCAATTGCCTCACTTGCCCCCCTCCCCGGCAGCCCTGGGAAAAAATAACCATTTAAAAAACCTTCCGCAGTTGGCCACAAACCCAGTTTTGAGAAAACTTCTTTTCAAGTCACCTTTACGATATCATAGTTCGTAGCATCAGCTAGCGCTAAATGGACTAAACTCCATTAAAAACGTTGGACATATATGTTTCAATCAAAACATTTTGGATTGAAAACTAGGGGTTTTTAAAAGCAGAAAAAAATCACGGACAACGTCTGCTTTCCTTCAAAATTTGTTGTGGTTTTTTAATTGAAAAGTGGTTTGGGGTTTCAGAAGTGTGTGGCCAATAATTTGCTGCTTGCTGTGCTTGATTGTTTAAAGAAACCAAAAAAAATTCTGCTAAAAAAAATCAAAACTTTTGAACCACCTCCAGCTTGGACCAAATGCCTGAGCCATCCAGTCAGAGATTTTCCAGTTTCTGAAATACTCTGCTGGCTTCCTGACTCAAACTGTCTCCATAACTTTGGGTTCATTAAGTTAGAACAGTAAAACGGCTATACTGGGTCAGACCAAAGGTCCATCAGTATCCTGCTATCTGACAGTGGCCAATGCCAGATGCCCAGAGGGAGTGAACCTAACAGATAATGAGCAAGTGATCTCTCTCCTGTCTTCTATCTCCACCCTCATGACAAAAACAGAGGCTAGGACACCATACTACCCTACCTGACTAAATAATAACAAATGGACGTAACCTCCATGAATGATCTGTTTCCTAGGCTTTGTCTACACTTACAGTTTTGCAGTGCTGGCAGTTACAGCTGTGGTCGTACAGCTGGTACGAACAGTGCTGCAGTGTGTCCACACTTGCACCAGTTGCAGCGCTGTTGTGAGTGTGCATTGTGGGCAGCTATCCCACAGAGCACCTCGTCCATTTTGCGCTGTGGGTTGTGGGAAGGGGACGGAAGGGTGCGGTCATTCCGCTTCCTGTTCCAATGACCCGTGCTGCCAGGAATCGAACCCACGCCTAAGAGGGCCCCGCACCTTAGGCACCTTTTTAATTTTTTTTTTTTTTTTAAACTTACCCCGTCCCAGCGGCGTCTGCGCCATGGTCCCGCTCCTTTGAGTGAAAGCGCCGGCGGGAGCGGCATGGCCCCGCTCTCCCAGCTAGAGCTCCAGCGGGCTGCGGGGCTTCGCGGCCTCCGACCGGGGCTCCAGCCATGAAGAGATGGGGCGGCGGGGCTTTGTCGCGCTCCTGGCAGGAGAGCGGAGTCGCGGAGCTTGCCGCGCTTTGACCGGGCTCCGGCCGGAGCGCGCAAGCCTGCTCTCCGTCTGGAGCTCCGGGCCCTTTAAATAGCCCCCTGAGCCTGGGGCAGTGAGGGGGTATTTAAAAGTCCTGGGGCTCCAGCTGCCTCTGCAACCCTGTCCTTCAAATACCCCCAGAGCCCCCGCCTCCTCTTGCATTCCCACAGTGCTCCGCGGCTATTTAAAAGGTCCGCCGGAGTAGAAGGGGGTTGGGGGCTACTTAAAGAGGCTGGGGTTCAGCTGCCTCTGCTGCACCCCCATGACCTGCCCACACTCCAGTCCGGCCCCCACTGCCTGCAGCCAGCCTGCACCCCGTCACAGCCACCTCTGCCAACACCCTGTCCTGTCTCCAGCCAACCCCTGCCACACACCCCTGCAGCCTGCCAAAGCCAGACAGCCCCACCCACACTGCTGCCCCGCACCACTCTGCACACTCTGTCCCAGCCGCACCCCCTGCCTCTGTTTTCCAGTCAGCCCCGCTGCACCCCACTGCCTGAAGCCAGCCCCGCCCCACACCCTGTCGTCCACACAGCCCCACATCCTTGATCCTCCTGCACCCAGACCACCTCCAGTCAGCCCCTGCCCCTGCCCTTCACAGACAGCCCCAATGTCCCACTGTGCTGCCTCGCATTTCCAGCATAACCCGCAGGAAGCAGCTGAACCAAAACACAAGGCACACGCCCCAGGGAGTGCAGGGACCCACACATGTGAAAAAGATCATTAATAACCAATCAACAGCATAATGATGCAAGTAATAATGATTATCATAAGTATATGGAAAGTAAAATATACAGGAAAGAAATGAGAGCTTTTTCCCCCCACTTTTTTTAAGTCAGACCCTGCGATCTGTGCTTCTCTGGAGTCAATTCCTTCTCTGGCACAGCCTCTCCTTACTGGCAGCCTGTCCTTTTCATGGTTCCTTATCCCTACCAGTCTTGCAACTTTTATTTCTGGGAATAACAGATTCCAAACGCTTCACATTTCTTATCTCCTTCGGTTTTTCTAAGCTTTGCATCTATCAAAGTCGCACTGAGAGCCAAGTATTCAAGGTCGATCTTAAAAAAAACACAGAGAGAATAAACTTGTTAATCACAGAGCCACATGTTTAAGAGTATTGTAGCCCATCATTACACATTCTGAGCATCAGCAGCAGAGAGCCGCAGGCGCAGATAAGAGATGGCGATGTCCCCACAATTGGATCGCTGCTCACATGGAAGGGGGGGCTGCCATGTGGCTCACCTGGGGAAGCGGGTAGGTGAGGGTTCTTCACTGGGAAGCCATGGGGTGTCTGTGACTTGGGAAAGCAAAGAGCAGCTACAGGGAAATCATGGCAATTTTTTCACATCTAGGCATAGCTTGCAAGGCACCATAGCCCCCCCGCACCCAATAACATTGCATCCTTAAATAAAAGCTTTCGCAGAACAGGCCTCTGCGGTTCCTCACTACCAATCCCCAGCAGCCGCGAACTAGCTAGCTATCTTGCTGGCGATAAATGCTCCCTGCCTGCAGACTCCCTGGATCTCCAAACACATCAGTAGCCTCCCCTCGCGGGTTCCCTACAACCCCCCCCCTTTCCAGGCTCTGAGCCCAGGGCAGGGAGTGCAAAGCAAATACAGAGAAGCGCTGGAAAGAACTGGAAGAGTCCTAGAACTCTGGAGCCAATAAAAACGCTGGTGAGTGTCCCACACCTTGACGAACACAGCGCTGCAATCACCAGCGCTGGTCTCGCTACACCGGAAGCAGACCCAGGTGTACAGCCAGCGCTGCAAACAGGGAGTTGCAGCGCTGGCTGAGCTTTTAAGTGTAGACACCTGCTAAGTTGCAGCGCTGTAACCCCCTCGCCAGCGCTGCAACTTGCAAATGTAGCCAAGCCCCTAGAGTCTGGCTCCACGGGGTCCCTCACAAACTGGAGATGGTTACAGTGGGTTTGTCTTTAGTATAGCTTATGTACATAATACTCCATGAACTGAGCATTTGAGCTTGTTCCAGAAACTGGGATGAGCCTATGTTGTGAAAACTGAAATGCTCAAAATAGCACATGCATGTGAATGGATACAGGGTGCTAAAATTAAATTAACCTAGGGGGTCTCAAACTGGGGGTTGGGACCCCTCAGGGGGGTCACGGGGTTATTACTGGGGGTCATGAGCTGTCAGCCTCCACCTCAAACCCTGCTTTGCCTCTAGCATTTATAATAGTGTTAAATATATAAAAAAGTGTTTTTAATTTATGAGGGTGGGGTCACGCTCAGAGGTTTGCTATGTGAAAGGAGTCACCAGTACAAAAGTTTGAGAACCACTGAATTAACCCCTCTGGAGCCTCGGGGAATGCAGGGGGGCGGTGTCTCCCTTGGTAGGGTTGGGAAGAAGGTAGGTGATGTAGGATGTGATCCCTCCCCCATGGCTCTCTTGGCTCTATCACTGTTAAACTAAAGTGGCTAATTTTAAATGAAGCTACCCTCCCCTGACATGACTCTCCCTATGGCACTGAAATTAAATGTAGACTATAATTTGTCATTTGAGAAGTGAAAGGGACGGTAGCCCTACTGGAAAAGATAACAGCTTGGCTCTTTGTGTTAAATAGCTGTCTGCAAGCCTCAAACTGCTGAATGAGCTTTAGGGTAGGGAAGGCTGTGCCTCGCCAAACAGCCTGGCCCTGCCTCCTATGCAACCGCCATCCACTTCCTGCCCCCGACTGCCCCCCTCAGAGTCCCTGACCCATTCTGCTTCTTGTCCCCTGACCGCTGCCCCAAGACACCACCCCAACCACCACCCCAGGACCCCACCCCCCATGAACCCTCTGTGCTCCCTGTCCCCTGACTGCCCCGACCCCTATCCATCCCCCCATCGAGTCCTGACAGACTCCCAGAACGCCCACGATCCAACCCCTCATTCCTCATCCCCTGACTGACCCCCGGAACCTCTGCCCCCTCCCTGTCCCCTGACTTTCCCCGGGACTCCCTGCCCCTTATCCAACCCCCCCCCCGGTCCCCTTACCATGCCGCTTACCCCTGCCTCCCCCGTCTCCCGGAGCCTCAGCACACCGCGTCCAGGAGCGGCCCTGGATAGTGCTGTAGCGGCCTGGCTCCGGTGGGACCGGAGCTTGCAGCCCTGCCTGCTTACCCGTGACTCTGAGCAAGAGGAGCTCAGGCCCCGCCCAAGCCACACCGTTTTAGCTCTGTCCAGGGCCGCTCCTGGACGCAGCGCGCTGAGGCACCAGGGAATGGGGGAAGGTGGAAGCGGGGCCAGGGGGATCCTCTGACATTCTCATGGAGGCCCCTGCAGGGTCTGGGGCAAATTGCTCCAGTTGCACCCCCCGGTGGCCCTGCCACATCCTTCTTGTAGTGTGGGGCCCAAAACTGGACACACTACTCCAGATGAGGCCTCACCAATGTCGAATAGAGGGAAATGATCACGTCCCTCGATCTGCTGGCAGTGCCCCTATTTATACAGCCTAAAATGCCGTTAGCCTTCTTGGCAACAAGGGCACACCGTTGACTCATATCCAACTTCGCTTCCACTATAACCCGTAGGTCCTTTTCTGCAGAACTGCCGCCTAGCCATTTGGTCCCTAGTCTGTAGCAGTGCATGGGATTCTTCTGTCCTAAGTGCAAGACTCTGCACTTGTCCTTGTTGAACCTCATCAGATTTCTTTTGGCCCAATCCTCTAATTTCTTTAGGTCCCTCTGTATCCTATCCCTACCCTCCAGCGTATCTACCACTCTTCCCAGTTTAGTGTAATCTGAAAACTTGCTGAGGGTGCAGTCCACACCACCCTCCAGATCATTAAGAAAGATATTGAACAAAACCAGCTCCAGGACCAACCCTTGGGGCACTTTGCTTGATACCAGCTGCCAACTAGACATTAAGCCATTGATCGCTACCCGTTGAGCCTGACGATCTAGCCAGCTTTCTATCCGCCTTATAGTCCAGAGGTGGACAAACTATGGCCCACGGGCCAGATCCGGCCCCTTAGGGCTTTGGATCTGGCCCTCTGGATTGCCCCTCATAGCGCCACAGGCCCCGCACCACTCTCAGAAGCAGTCTCCGGGTGAGAGGGGGGCAGAGGGCTCTATGTGCATTGCCATTGCCTCCAGGCATCGCCCCTGCAGCTCCCATTGGCTGGGAATGGGGAACCTTGGCCAATGGGAGCTTCAGGGGAGGTACCTGGATGCACAGCAAGGGCAGCGCATGCAGAGCCCTCTGCCCCGCCTCCCCCAGGGGCCACAGTGCTTCCTGGAGTGGCGTCAGACTGGCACTGCTGCCACCCCGCAGCTGCTCTAGGTAAGTGGTGCCAGGCCAGAGCTCAAACCCCTCCTGCACCCCGCCCCCCAACTCCCTGCCCTAAGGCCCCTGCCTGCACCTTGCATCCTTCCTGCCCCCCAACTCCCTACCCTGATCCCCCTCATACACCCTGTAGCCCTCCTGCACCCCAACCCCCTGCCCTGAGCCCCCTTGTACACCCTGCACCCCTCCAGCACCCCACTCCTGCCCTGAGCCCCCTGCTGCACCCCACATCCTTTCTGCACCCTGAGCCCCTGCCCTGAGCCCCCTGCTGCACCCCATGCCCTTCCTGCACCCCAACTCCGTGCCTTGAGCCCTCTGCCACAGTCTGCACCCCTCCTCTGCCCCAATCCCTTGCCCTGAGCCCCTTCCTGCACACCGTACCTCCTCCCACACCCTGCACTCCCTCCCACACCCCAGCTCAAGCCCTGCATACAATTTCTCCACCTGGATGTGGCCCTTGGCCCAAGAAGTTTGACCACCCCAGCTATAGTCCATTCATCCAGACCATACTTCTTTAACTTGCTGGCAAGTTACTGTGGGAGATGATATCAAAAGCTTTGCTAAAGTCAAGGAATAACATGTCCACTGCTTTCCCCTCATCCACTGAGCCAGTTATCTTCTTATAGAAGACAGTCAGGTTGGTCAGGCATGACTTGCCCTTGGTGAATCCATGCTGACTGTTCCTGATCACTTCCCTCTCCTCTAAGTGCCTCAGGATTGATTCCTTCAGGACCTGCTCCATGATTTTTCTAGGGACTGAGGTGAGCCTGACTGAAGCTGAAGGGACTCAGGCTTCAGCCCCCATGCCCAGGGCTGAAGGTGGGGTTCAGGCTCGGACTCAGGCTTTGGTCTTGTCTCAGATGTAGTCATTTTTGTTGTCATAAGTTTGAGAACTGCTGAACTAGACATTTAGACCAAGATTTTCAAAAGTGGGTGGCTACCAGGAGTGAAAGTAAGTTAAAGATCCTGAGCGAAGTGGGGGTGTGGCCTCGGATGGAAGGGGCAGGGCCTTTAAATCCCCAGACCCTTTAAACCACTGATGGAGCCCTGGGGCTCCTGGCTGCCACCGCTACCCTAGGGGGCAGCTTCCCCAGGCCAGGAATTTAAAGGGGCCCTGGACTTGCTGCTGGAGCCCTGGTGTAGCGGTGGTGGCCAGGAGCCCCAGGGCTTTGGCAATGATTTAAAGGGCCCGGGGCTCTGGCTGCTGCTGGGAGCCCCAGACCCTTTAAGTCGCTGCCAGAGCTCCAGGGTTCCTGGCTGCCACTGCTACCCCAGGGGGCAGCTTCCCCAGGCTGGCAATTTAAAAAAGCCAGGGGCTCCAGCCATTGCCGAGAGCCCAGGACCCTTTTTAATTGTCAGCCTGGGAAAGTTGCCCCCTACCCATACGGTCTGCTGTGAACCAGCTCTTGCCGGTATGCCAGACCAGACCGGACCGGTTTACTTTCATATCTGGTGGCTACTGAACAACTGGCCTGATTTTCAAATGTCCTGACCACTCTGCAGTCTAACTTTAGGCTGATGCTCTTTAAAATCTTGATCATAACTTTTTAAAAATTGAAATCTTGCCTTCTCTGTTGGGGCCACCAGAGAAATCTGAGTGCATTGGACCAGCTCAGCCTGACCCCTTATCTGTCACCTAGTGTGAGATCCTGCTGCTGACCAAGTCTGCTAATGTGGGGAGGCTGTTTGTACCAGAGATACTACTTCACACTGACTTCTTACCAATAATGTTACAGGCAGTAGAGACGGGGCCAAATTCAGTGACACTGACGTGGGTGGGATGGCAGTAAGAGAAGAATTTGGCCCAATCTATATGGAATTATACTGTTTCACAGAGTGAGACTGCAGGGAAATTCTTTTGTTCTGTGTTAACTCCTCTTTTCTTTTCCCCAGATGCACTCTCGTTTCACTTAACATAGAAACTCATACATTCATATGGAGTTTTCATTTCCAGATCTCTTGCGCATATCCAACCCAGGTGGGTAAAGACTAAACGTTGTTACCATCTGTCACTTGTTTGGTCTAGGGCAAATGAGTTGATGGACTAAATCCACTTTCAGTTCTAGGTTTAGCTTAACAAAAAGAAGGTTAAGGGGTGAATTGATTATAATCTGTAAGTGACTACATGGGGAAAAAGTATTTGATCATGAGCTCTTCAATCTAGCAGAGAAAGGTAGAACACGATTCATTGAGTCTGGAAATAAGACAGGTATATTTGACAGTGAGAGTAATTAACCACTGAAACAACTTACTAAGAGTCATGGTGGATTCTCTATCACTGACCATTTTTATATCAAGATGGGATGTTTTTTTCTAAAAGCTCTGCTTTAGGAATTACTTTGAGGAAGTTCTATGGCCTGTGTTGCACAAGAGATCAGATGATCGCAATGGTCTCTTCTGGCCGTGGAATCTAGGAATCTGCAGTTGCCCAAATCTCTGAAACTATCACCACCACTAGCACTAGCTGATCCCCTTTTTGGCAGAGAGGCCAAAGAATGGATGAGCCAGGGAGACTAATTAGCTACTCAATTCCTGAGATGTCCCCGCCAGGTCAGGACTCAGTCATGTCAATAAGAGCACTACCATTGCTCGAACAGTAACTGTTTAACAGACAGAGGACTTCAGCCTTAGAGGCTTTCACCAGCTCTGAATTCACTACAGTGAAATAAGGGACCTTTCACAGGCACCATCAAGATTTTCTGTAGTTTTATGACTGCATTTAAAATGTCCCTTCTGATTGATCCCTAGGTTAGTTGTGCTGCAATCTTCTCTCGAGTCTCCTTTGCATATGGAGCCCTAAGCAATTGATCAATATTCCTTTCCAGAGAAGGTACGTCTCAGTTATCGGTGACACATTCCCCTGAGTGCTTGTGTCAAACTCTCTCACATCAAGGAAGGGGAAGGTAACCTGCAGAAAGGTCAGATTGCCTGTGCTAGATCTCAGCATAGACTGTTAACTCTCAGCGAGCTGTCTAACCTCTGCTGTCAAAAGGAATAGCTGTGCTTATCCCTCTCTGAGCCCTTCTTCTTTTCTCTTTTTTTTCCCTCTGTGCTCTTCATTGAATAGTTTGGAGAAGGGAGGAATAACATGGGAAAGGAACATAGGTATTGTATCGCCAGCTTGGATCGGACTCCAGATCCACCTAATCCAGTATCCTATTTCTGAGAGTGGCCATCCCCAGATGTTTCAGAGGAAGGTGCAAGGACCCCAGAGTAGACAGATGTGGGATAATCTGCCCCCTAATAGTTAAAGACTGGTTTAAGTCCTAAAGCCTGAGGCTTGGTATCCCTTTTGTTGGAATACAGAGGTTGGAGTCATTATGGGCCTGATTCTGGGAGGCGCTGAGCACATCCAGTTCTATGGGAGTTACTGGTGCTCAGCATGTCTCAGGATCAGGCTCTTAGAATGGATATCGTGATACTGTATATAAGAGTATTGTTAGTCTCTAACGTGCCACAAGTACTCCTGTTCTTTTTGCGGATACAGACTAGCATGGCTGCTACTCTGAAACCTGTATATAAGAGTGTCACCCACTGACTCAGGGCTGTTTCTATAGTTCTCTACTTCTGACCATATCTGACTCAATTTCTTCCACACAGATAAAATAAATGTTTAAAAATTACAGTGTATTATTAACAATGTATACATAATCTATATATTTAATTAACCATTGGAACTCTCTGCCACAAGACAGCACTGAGGGCAAAGGCTTACTTGTTAGGGTTAGGGGCCTGATTCCCTACTGCCTTGTACCTTGTGCAGTCATTTACACATGGGCAAACTGATGCAAAACATGACCAAATCAAAATACTCCACTCCTTTGTGACAGAGAGAGCATTCTATACCCATCTTGTGCTCACTCACCAGGGGAGAATCAGGCCCAAAGTCTGCAGTGTAGCCAAGTTCTACGCTATTAATTCCTTTATAAGGCAAGGCCTGACCCTGCTGTCATGGAAGTCAAATGGGAGTTTTGCCTCTAACTTTAATGGGAGCAGGAGCAGGCCCCAACTTGGCCAGCTTAAGAAAGGATTCTTCTTGCAACAGCACATAGTAAGAGGCAGTAGGAAGCCCTGGGAGCTGTAGCTAGCTCTGAAGTTTTGTTGGCTGCACTAGTTAGATGCAGAGACTATCTCAAGTGGCAGGTTAAGGAGTGTCTGGAGAAGGACCCTAGGGAAATACAGCTCCTACAGCTGCAACTGTGACTCCACTATCCTCATTAACAGGAGCATCACATGAGCAAATCAGAGTCTTTCTGGGGCCTTGGCTACACTGGTGCTTTACAGGGCTGCAACTTTCTCGCTCAGGGGTGTGAAAAAACACCCCCCTGAGCGCAGCAAGTTACAGCACTGTAAACAGCAGCGCTTTGGAGTTTCGAGTGTAGCCAAGCCCCCATGGGTCTTCATAGCTTTGAGGGAAGAGAGGTGGGTGGATTGAAATTTTTCTTTACTATCCAGAACGTGCTTTTCAAAATTTTTCCCTACCTGATGCTAGTGACCTAAGCACCCTGCTGAGAGAGTGCAGGCTAATACCTGCCTGCTCCACAAGACACTGTAGCAGCTCCCTCAGGCATAAAACAGCTCTCCAGAGCCAAGATGGATGTTTAACTGAGCACTAAACTCACACAGCAGTCTGAAGGGAAAGGAAAGGAATGTGGATCCCTACCCTTACAGGAGACTTCCCCACTGAAAAACAGGACAAGCTGGGTGAATGGGGGAGATGAATGTTTGTATCAAAGAATTTATGTTCACTGTATACTGAGAGAAACCTAGGCCCAAGTCTCTGTTTCTGTGCCTATGCATAGCGCAGGGATGGGAGAGGGGGTGGTAAAGGTGACTTTAAGCCACTTTTGTATAGCTCTATTTTCTGGGGCTATAAGAGGGCCTGCCCAACTCCTGGTGTATGTTAGAGCAACCTTGGGGCTGCTCTAACTTATGCTGTTTTCCAAGGCTGCCTATTAGCCCTGGAAAACAGAGAATAGCTGTAGTGGCCACAGTCTCAACAAGCTCTCAATCCACCCTTTACAATGGGGGCCAGGAGCAGGGCCATTATGCCAGTTCTAGATTGGCCAGGGGGTATTTTAAGGGAACAGTTTCCATTCCTTCTTGGGAACAGTGAGCTGGAGTATATTTGAGGATTGAAACTTCTATGGGCTGGATCCTGCAAATATGACCAGCAGTGACTATTACAGAGATTGGTCCCATTGATGGGGATGGGCTGGATTGTGGAGTCCTAGCTCACCCTGGGTGGCACGTAGGCCCTACTTCAGCAATGCACTTAAGCACATGAGTAGACTCGCTGAAGTCAGCTGAGATCAGTTCAATGGAATTACGTCTGTCCTTAAAGTTAAGGTGCGTTGGGGGATTGGGACCTTATGCATAGTTAGCTCCACTGAAGACAGTAGGATCATCAGTGAAGAAGAGCTCCACAGTCTGACTACACACACTCAGAATAAGCCTTATGCCTGGTGATACGTGTCTGCAAGATTGCGCCCATAAACTCTTTGGGGGCAGAGGCTGTCTTCATTCTTTGTCTTGTACACATTGGGGGTGCTAAACAAAGAACTAAGAATCCGTGATGATGTAGTTGCTGAAAAATGCACTCCCAGAGGTTAACACCAAAATACTCGTACACTTTAATGCTTAGAGAAACAACAGGAAAGCAAGCTTTCGGCGTGTATAAAAATACTTTGTTTGGAGCATTTGAGAGTCCTGGAATGATAGCAGAAACCCAGTGAAAACTGTCTTAACCTCCGAAGAGAGCAGCAAAAATTGATCACATAGCAGAGGTTTGACAAAAGGTCAAACATAGTTGTACCGGAAGACTTTTAAATAGTTACTGAAAGGTGAAGTGTAAAGTGACAAAACCCCATATGAGCCCTTTCCTGAGCTCCTCCGGGAAGTATAAAGTCGCAAATTTACCCAGCCCCCTCCCCCAATTCTTTTTTATCACTTCATTGTCACATTCAAAACATAAGGAATATCCTGGCTGGCCTGACTTAGCTGCTCTGGAGGCCTGTGATATCACCATTTGCTGAAACAGGTCAGCAACCTCTGGCACGTGGGTCATCAGGGTAAGCACCCTGGCGGGCCAGGCCAGTTTGTTTACCTGTTGCATCGGCAAGTTTGGCCGACCATGGCTCCCACGGGCAGCGGTTCACCGTCCCAGGCCAATGGGGGCGGCGGGAAGCGGCACAGGCAAGAGATGTGCTGGCCGCGGCTTTCTGCCACCCCCATTGGCCTGGGACGGCGAACTGCAGCCAGTGGGAGCCGCTGTCGGCCAAACCTGCCGATGCGGCAAGTAAACAAACTGGCCCAGCCAGCCAGGGTGCTTACCCTGGTGAGTTGCATGCCAGAGGTTGCCGACCCTTGTGCTGAAACCTGAGCTGCAGGCGTCCCAGCCTGTGGTTGAGATGGGTGGGAATGTGTGTGTGTGTATAACTTTGTATTCCCTTTGTAGTTCACCCTTAAGACAAAGGGTTCTTTATAGGTCATGTCTGAAGGTTTTTTTCCCAGCATGTCTAAAAAAATGACTGTAGCTGCCATTCCTCCTTGCTACAGGGAACTAAAATTGATTACTATGTTTTAAAAGGGCAGCATTGTCTAATGCATAGAGCAGGAGGGGGCAAGTAGGAGTCAGGAAGCATGAATTCAGTTCCAGATTCTGCCACTGACTTGCTGTGTTACTTTGGGTAAATTACACATGGCCCAGTCTGGCCAGTTCCTGAGAGCCTTCAAGTCCCATTCCTGTAAGAAAATGTAAACAACTGCTCTGAGTTCTTTGCTCCAGTTTCCAAGCTGCTGCAAAAGCCCTGGAACACAATGAACCAAGCCTCATTTGCCTTACAATGATCTTCTCCTGCCCTGGAACCTGGGCTGGTCTTAATTGGCCCAATGCTCAGGCAAGAACAAACTAGGTAGGCATGCATGTTATCTCTTGTTTTTGTAGAGGTTATTGCACAATGCAGTGCGTGCAGGTAAGAATGTGTGTCTGGGGCACTGTCAGACAGGCTTGTTTGGAGTTACTTTGACCAAGCAATTTATTACAAAGAACTGATTGCCAGATAGAAAAAACTACACAGGGCTGATTATTTTCTCATAGGAAGGATCATTCACTAATTACTTTTGTATGTGTGATCTGACCCTGGTGAGAGCCTGATTCTGCTCTCAATGATGCCAGTATTAACCAGGAATGACACCAGTGAATTCAATGTAGAACTGGTGTAAGTGAGAACAGAATCAGGCCTGAGACTCATGGTGGGCTGGATCCTCAGTGAATGTAAACTGAGGCAGCTCCATCACTGGAGCTCTGCGTTTCTCACAGCACTTTGTACCCAAGGATTTACAAGCGTTAGCTAATTACGTGCACGCTAACCAAATTTAAAACCTGTGCTTAAAGATGGGTTAAAGCAAGTTGTAGCCAGACAGGGTTCCAATATGGGTTTGGCTGGCCAAGGTAGATTGTTTGCAGATCATGTCAGAACATTGTTCTAAAACAAAGTGTTTGTGTCTGGTGTAAAGTATAGCTTTAACTTAGTACATGCTGTACATACACTGGGGAATTAGAGCATAAGACTGGGAGTCAGGAGACCCAGGTTCTAAATTTATTTCTGAGACTGACTCACCATTTAACCTTGGGCAAGTCACTTCACCACTTTTGCCTCAGTTTTCCTGCCTGTAAAATACAGCCAGGTGAATAACTATTTTGTTTGCTAGTAGTTCTGAAAAAGAAAAAAAAATTGGTTGGGGTTGAACTGAAACAGAAATTTTTCAGAATTTTTAGCATATCAAAGCAGTTGGAAACATTTCATTTTGAGTTAAATGAAACCTCATGTTCTGGACATTATAAGTTATAAAAGCCAAGGAATTTAGGGGCAAGAGCAGGGCTGCCCAGAGGGGGGGAAAGTGGGGCAATTTGCTCCAGGCCCCGGGCCCCACAGGGGCCCCCATGACAGTTTTTCAGGGCCCCTGGAGTGGGGTCCTTCACTTGCTCCAGGGGCCCCAGAAAACGCTTGCTGGGCCCAGGCCCCCGGAGCTTCTTCTGCTCCAGGTCTTCGGCAGTGGGGAGTCCTTCCGCCCCATTACCGCCGAAGCGGGACCCACCGCCAAAGTGCCGGGTCTTCGGCGGTAATTCGGCGATGGGGGGTGCCCGCCGCGGTCTTCGGGGCACTTTGGTGGTGGGTTCTGGAGCGGAAGGACCCCCCACCGCTGAATTACCGCCGAAGCGGGGGCCCCCCATCGCCAAGACTCAAGGCCTGCTGAATCCTCTGGGTGACCCTGGCCTAGAGTCATAAAACTGAGGAGGAGGTGCCCCTTTTATGCCCAATAGCTAGTGCTGAGGGCACTCACCTGGGATGTGGAAGATCTGAGTTTGATCCCAGGTCTGGAGCATGGACATAACCCAAGTCTTCCCCGGTCAGGTGAGTCCCCCTAACCACCAGACTAGGGAGTATTCTGGGAGTGGTTGCCCCCTCCTGTTGCATATTGAATAAATAATTCAATATTCATTGGCACAGGCACTTGAATCTAGATGTCACCCCTTCACGGAGGGCGGGGGAGGGTGTGCCATAACCACCCCATTATCAAGTCATTCTCATGTGCTCTCTGGCCCAATGCCTGCTTAAATACTTTACACAAAATGGAACAGCTTCAACAGGAGAGGTTGAGACCCACGCCAGAAAAACCAATAGCCCAGTGGTGAGCAGGGAGAGAGACCTAGGTTCAGAGTCCCTGCTCCGGAACAAAGATTCAGATCTGCATCTCCCACATGTGAGGTAAGTACTCCACTACTCCACCCCCGAGTTAGTAGGTATGGTGGGATGAGAAAGGGCGGCAACCATCCCCCATTTTGTGCATGTGCCTAAATCTCCTTGTGAATCTAGCCTGAAAAATCAAACTGTTTTGTTTTGATAGTGTCAAAACAATTCATTTTGACAATTCCAAGTTTTAGTTTTCACTCTGACCAAAACAATTTGCCAAAATCGACACTAATTTGCTAAATGTTTCTGTTGACCTGAATCTGCATTTTTTTGGTAGTGGGGAAAAAAAAGTTTTGGCTGAAAACTTTTTTATGGCTCTACTGTAAAATGGGAAATCTACTTACTTGTCTTGCAGGGCTGTTATATGACGAAGTCAATTAATGGTTGAGCTGCTCCATTGCAAGGCTCGTATAGAAATCCCATTCCCCCTGCAAAGATATGGGATGTCTCTGTGTTAAAGGAGTGGGCCCCACAAATTTAAACGTACTGTGTTTCCTCCTCCTTTCAAAGGACAGTATTTAAGGGGAACTCAGTGGCTGCTGCGGCTCCACAAACCTGTGGATCATGAGGGATCCACAAGAATCCCCACTCCCTCTGAACTGCTGTCTGCCTCCTGCAGCCCATGAACAGCACCAGTCCTGGGGCAGCCATGCTGCTGTGGCTGGCTGTGCAACCAACTTTGGTGAGACAGCATTAGTTACTACAGGCTATATCTGCAATAAGTGGAACTGCCTTGCCCCCTCCCCTACCCCTGGTTTGAGGTGAGGAGAGAAACCAGTAGAGGTCTGCTAGCCCCACCTGCAGAGCTGGCACCCTGCAGGGCATTGTGCAGGGTCTTCTGCAGGGCCAATGTGTCATGCAGGTGGCATTCCTCCTCCTCGCCAGTCAGGCTCCAAGAATGCAGGTTTCCCTCCTCACAGAAGTGGCAGGGAGCAGAAGGGCCAAAATATACCCAGTATGTGGTTGTTATGATTTTAATTCTACTGTTTAATCTGTTACCATAATAATCTGTGACTTTAATGCACCTGCTAAATGCTAAGGAGACCACCAGCTGGACTTTTGAAACATTCAGGAACATGGGGTTTGCCATCCTAGATCAGAGCACTGGTCTGTGGAATCTGGGATCCTGTGTCCAGAAGTAACCAGTACCTGATCCATCAGAGCCCAATGGAAGACAGTTCAGTAGTCCAAGAGAGATGACCAAAGCAAAGGAACCTTTTGCAGAAGTTATTTTGGTTTCAATATTTCAATACATCTCTCTCTGATCATCTCATAACAACTGCAGGCTAATTCCTCTCATATCTTGATCTTATTCTTTCTGCTGGTGGAGATCAAGCATGTGCAGCTCATCTGTTTGACATACACTCAAAAGAGAAAAGGAGGTCACAGTCTCACAGTGCCTATTAAAACAACTCTCCCCCCATCACTTACTCCTAATGCAATGCAAATTGGAGGCACTGGTTTATTTTTATAGCATTAGCCCCACCTCCTCTAAAGTTAGACATTGCATGAAACAGACTAGCTAATTTGGACCAAGAATTTCAATAGCCTGGAAAATGAAGGTGCAAAAAACCAAACAATATCAGCAGGAGTTTTTGCACTAAAAATTATTTAATTGATGTGCTGTCTCTTTTCAGACTTCCAAAAATGAGCTGGAATTCTCTATTAGTGCATCCTTGTGAAAGTAAAGACAAAGTGAAGAAAAGCCCCCCACTCTCAGATGGATGTTTGTAGAAAAATGTGTAATCTCCAAAAAGAGCACCCTGGGATTTTATAGTTTGAATTTAGATGTCACCTTCCTTAGCAGCTACAGAGACGTGCTAAGTGCTGGATGCATCGTCTAGGAGAGGACTAAGAAAACATACACATTTCATTTTGAACATCAACATCTTAACAACCACTAACCTAATATGATGGCTGTATTTCCAGCTGCTTGAATGGGACATGTTATTTTTCTCTTTTAGGTGACTTACTTCATCTTTCATCCTACAATCCCCGCAAGAGTCAGCATATCTATTCAGTAAAATGTCTGACATGCCTGGGCATGGTCTGATCTTGACAGATTTCACTCCAGGATGATCAGGAATGTAATAGCAATCTAGGGAATTGTATGGCATAGTGAGTTAGTAATGGGCTCTAGTCATCTTCACTGAGCCTTAGTTGCCAAGTTTATTCCAGGCTGATAGTGACTTACAGTTGCCGTCTAATGGTTGTTTGGGCGCCTATATGAAATGAATTGGTGGTTCTCAGGCCAGTTCCTAGTGGAATTGTGTCCACATCATAAAAATCATCACCACAATTGACACCAATTTCTTTCAGTCAAAGACTGAAGGGGCCATGCAGGCCAAACCTCTGTCCCCATTAGAGGCCATCCCGCCCACTCCTGGGGGTGGAGGGGAGTACTTTGAAGGAGTGCGCTGTTGTGTACGTGTCCTCTGGCTACATACAGAACTTTATTATAGTACACCTCTAGCCCAATATCACACGACCCGATATAACATGAATTTGGCTATAACACGGTAAAGCAGTGCTCCAGGGAGGGTGGGGCTGCGCACTCCGGCAGATCAAAGCAAGTTCAATATAACGCGGTTTCACCTATAATGCAGTAAGATTTTTTGGCTCCCGAGGACAGCGTTATATCGGGGTAGGGGTTTACATTATCACTTATATAGCTCCATAGCGTGTATGGATCCCTAAAGAATTTTACAGTCAGATTCAGGCAAATACACTACAGACTATGGTGCCAAAAGATCACAGGCAGACAAGCAGATTTAAAGGGTGAGGCAGAAGGGTTAAAGGAGACAGTCGTAGCTCTATCTAAATTTTCATACCATACATCATCACAGTATCATAAGGTTAGTGAGAGGAAGGGGGAAAGAGTGGGTTTTAAAGAGTGAGATTTGAAGGAGGAGACAGAAAGCTCTTGGCACAAAGAAGGAAGAGACTATTTCAAGAGCAGGGAGAAAAAAGACACCAAGCTGAGAGCAGGAGAAGGAAATAAAAGGTTCATTAAGAAGAGAGGTTTGGGGAGAGCGTACAGCTTGGGCGGGCTGGGGGAGGAAAGTGGGATGAGCAAAGCTGTGCAGACCTTGGAAAAGGAATTGGGGGGTAACAAGGTTGGTGCAGCAGGAGATGACCACTTTAGCTGCAGCAATTTGGACAGACTGGAGTGGGGGGCAGGAAGGCTCCTTAGACTGTCAATCCCGACACCTTTGACAGTACTAGTCATATGAAATTTTAATTTTTTCCATTTTCCACCCATTACCACTTCTTCAAGGCTTTAGTGGCTATTTGTTTAGAAAGCTTTAGGAAAAAGTCCCTCCATTGCAGAAACAAAAGTATTCAATACAACATGTCACATGCAGGAAACTATGAGATTTAGTCACATCTAAAGATAATAGGGTCACAAGTGTTTCTATATTTACTATCAAAGCTATGAAGGGAAATGCTGATTTGCAGGTTCCTATTCAGACACACCATGTACTGTGATGACCTGTACTTGCAGAGTCTGGCACACAACGAATGGCTGTTCTACCGGGGGGAACACTTTAATTGCTGGTGTGCAATGCAGTTTATTCAAACAGTGATATTAACATATTTAGAAACAGAGATGTGTGATGCAGCTCCTTTTAGCTCATAGCACTTTACAGAAATTAATTAAGCCATGCTCCATCTCTTTTTAATAGTATTGGCACATCCATTTCACAGATGGACAACTCGAGGGATAGAGAAGTAAGTTAAGTGACTTGCCCAAAGTCATACACCAAGTAAGTGCCAGACTCCTAGTCACCTGCTCAAACCACTAGACAACAGTGTTCTCATCCATCAGAGCACAAAGTCACAGAATCTCCATTAAACTAAAGAGTCTCAAAAGGCATTGACTGATGCAATTGCTGGAGGAGTTCTGTCCTATTGTGGTATGTACTTATGGGAGGTTGCATTGTAGGGCTTGACCCTGGTCTGCCCTCTGAAGACCACTGTGATTCCATGCATTTGTTTCATCATCAGCTGCTGAAGAACAAGTGGCTGAAACTCATTGTGTGCTCATTATTAGACTTCTAGATGTACTCTCTCTCTTCTCAATTGAAAGGACAAGGAATACTGATTATGTATCTGTATATTTTACTCAGACTTGGGGTTACATTGACCATCTTTCTTACATTTTAAGGGCATCTGTCATTTCTTGTTATTGTTCCACACCCTCTGTTTTGATAATAAGAGACTGAAAACATTTGATCAGAGAAAAAACAGAGTTACAAGGAAATCATGCAAAGGAGGACATAATAAATGTCTGGTTTTTGTACCAGCAGTACAGTGTTGCTGGGTGGTGTCCCTTAAATGTAACCTTTGTCCTGAGTTGTTCATACACTTTGTGATTTATTTCCTTGATGTGCTCAACCGCACTGGGTGTGTGTGTGGTTTGCACGTTTAAGGAGCCTATGATCAATGCTTGAACTGAAGGGAGACATGTCCTTGGTGCTCAGTTTATGCAGGAAAGAGGCCCACAAAAACGCCAAATGGATTCCCCTTTTCTGGTTACTCAAATAATATCTCCCACTGGAGATCTTTTTTCACCCAGGTTCATCAAGAACCTCCTAGAGACGAAACATTTTTCTTGTGGAATTCTCCAGATGATCTGTCGTTTCAAAGACATTTCCTAGGGGGAAATTGCCCCGCGCACGGACCCCCTACAGGGACTTCAGCTAATTACGGGGGGGGAGGGGGGAGCATTGGAGTTGATCTTTGTTCATGCCTCTTGCCTGCAGCTCCCTCCCTGAGAGCTGTCATGACCACAGCCACGCTCCGTGCCGGGCTGCAGCTGCTAACGCAAAGGCTTGTACGTTGCATCAGCAAAGAGCACAGATTCCATGATGCTCTAGACGCTGGGGTTATCCAGCCGCCGCTTTACTGGAAGCCGCGGGAGCGGAGGGAGTGATCGCTGCGTGCACTGCGCCTCCCGGACCAGCCACCAGCCTCCCCTGCCTGCGCCCCTCCCAGGCATTACTGGAAGGGGTGGGCCCACTCGGCGGCAGGCTCTTGCGGGGAAGGGAGTAACGCTTTTGGCAGAGCTGCCACTTGGCGGAGAACGAGGAGAGAAAACACGTGTTGATGCCCAGGTGTTAGGGGCAGAAGAGGCGGGGACCGGCGCAGCCTGTTCTGCTTGGCTTCCTCCTTCTGGGGTCGGGTCGCTCCTCGGGGGGACTCGGCTGCAGCCCTGTGGGCCCTGCTCTCCAGCTCGCTGCTCGGGGCACGGGAGCCCGCAGTGATGAGAGGAGAGCTGGCAAGGGTGACCCATGTTCCGAGCTCTCTCCCCCCGCCCCCGCTCCGCACGTATTGCTGCGGCCCTCCTGCCTCCCACCAGGCAGCTGCGTTGACTCGTCCTGATGGGAAGGGCTTGAGTAAACACAGCGCGGAGCGCGCCTGTTTCCAGCGGAAAGGGCAGCGCCTCCCCAGAGCGTGCAGAGGAGTTTTACGCGTGGCCAGCCCCTGGGCGGGAGCAGATCAGGGTTAGGGTCTGAGCCCTGAGAGGGTGAGGGGGGAAATCCGCCATGTGGTACGATGGCCCCCTCTTGCAGCCAACCCTCAACAAAGCAATGTCGCGGCGGAGTTCGGGGGAACGCTGGTAAACCAGCGAGATCAATGTCTTGCACGGGAATGTAGGTAACAAATACGAACTTTTTCTCCCTGATCCTGTTCTAGGAAGAGTCTCTCAGAGAACAGCAGCCAGGGGAAACGGTGCCAATGAGCACTGCAGGCAGGGCTGCAAAGCCAGCAGCTGGATCCAGCTTCCTCCGCGGTGCAAAACCAGCATCTGGATCCAGCTCTCCTCACTCCCCCCCTGCAAGGACAACCCTGGATCCAGTTGTACACACACACACCGTTGCAAGGCTAACTCTGGATCCAGTTGCACACTCACAGGCTCCCCCCGGCCCCTCCCGCAAGGACAGCCCTGGATCCAGTTGTACACACACACACCGTTGCAAGGATAACTCTGGATCCAATTGCACATTCACAGGCTCCCCCCTCACCCCCCTGCAAGGGCAACCCTGGATCCAGTTGTACACACACACACCGTTGCAAGGATAACTCTGAATCCAATTCCACACTCACAGGCTTCCCCCTCGCCCCCCTGCAAGGACAACCCTGGATCTAGTTGTACACACACACCGTTGCAAAGATAACTCTGGATCCAATTACACACACCCACCCCGCGCACTGCAAAGCCAGCGCCAGGATCGTTGTGGATCCAGCCCCCGCCTGCCCCGGCTTCAGAAAGCCAGTTGCGCGCTCAAGAGGAACTCGAATCTCCGCTTCTCTCTCCCCTTTTCTGATCCGGTTCCCCTTTAAGCGGAGCCCGATCTGGTGCGAGCGAGTAGGGAATCCCTCTCGGGCCGCGTCATCCTAACCAAGGAAACCCGCGCGCGCGTCGGATAACGCAAATGACCATCTTTGGCAACGTGCGCCGACGGAACAGACTAAAGGCGCCAGCGAGTGGGGGGAAGGGGCGGGCTCTGCCGGTAACAAATCCAGCGCGCTGGGCCCCGGGCTGCTCCCCTGCTGCATGGGATGGTGCGGTCTCGCCCTGCCGGGCCCTGAGATTGGTTTGCGGGCGGGGTTTGGCCAAATCGGATTAAGTGGGCGGGTTGATTTTCCCCCTCCCCCTGCCAGGTGGGAGACTCCCCATTGCAAGGTGGGGTTTGGCGAGCTGGGAGTTTGACGTATGCGGCTCCACATGGTACAGCTCTCAGAGGAGGGGATGGATAATAAGAGTGTGGAGTTGAACTAATGCCATTGGACTGACTCATCCAGGGAGAGCAAAGGAGCTCAGAGAACAAGATACCAGAGAGACTCTGAGACAGAAAGGGGGGCAGGCGACAAGGGGGGAGAAGAGAGAGACTCACACGCGGGCAGAGACGAGCAGGTAGCAAGTGTAAAGATCAATAATTAAGGGAATTTAAAAAGAAATCAAGAGGCTAAAATCCTGGACTGAGTCATCCTGTCCAGTGAGAGCAGGGAACTGGCACTTTTATAAAGCACTTAATTAAACAGGAGGCAAAGAGCCTCTTGATTGAAAACTACAGAGCCAGAGAAGCGTTGAAACCAGAACAAATATTCACAGGAAGTCTGAAGGAGGGCAATAGACACGCGCGTTCTAAGTGTGTGTGTTTAGGTCTCTTTTTCCTCCCCTTTCTCTTCGGAGCAAATGTGACAGATTTTAAGATAGAAAGAGACTCTAAAACAAAGAGAGATGTCTAATTACACTTCTTTTTGCGGCAAATTTTAAATCCACATTTTTTTTTGGAGTGCACCAAAGACCTCTGGGATTAGAGAGAGTGGCTCTATTTTGTGAAGTGGGGAATATTATTCCCCCCCCCCCCCGTCTTGAGTGGAGGAAAAGGTTGAGGAAAGGGCTCTATTTTAACTCCTTTTATTTAAAAAAAAAAAATCTTTACGGAGTGCAGTTGGAAGGCTGAAAATAAAAATCAGGCGAGAGAGGTGGAGAAATAGAGCGTGTGTGTGAAGGAAAAAAACATTGTGTTTCTCTCCGGCTTCTACCTCGGATCATGTACCAGGACTATCCCGGGAACTTTGATACCTCCTCCAGGGGCAGCAGCGGCTCTCCAGGCCACCCAGAGACTTACTCCAGCGGCACAGCACAACAGGTAGGGGCGGTCACAGGTACCTTGTCATGCAACTCCATGATCAAAGCTTCTCTCCTCCCTCCCCCTTCTGTGCATCTTTATTTTTGATCATCTGAGCACCCTCTGCTGTGGGGCCCAAGGACAGTAGGTAACACAATACTGTCTTCCACTTTGCATACCAAGAGTTTTACTTTGAGACCAGGTCTCCGCTTCAGATAGGATTAAATAATATAGTGTGGCTGTGTATAACATCTGTGTGTATGTAATATCCTTGTTATATTGTGCTTTTGTGGGCCATTTTCCTGTAAGATCCTTAAAAAAAAAAAATCTGCTTAACCAAAGTTCACTTGCCACACCCAGTCCACTTTCTGAGCGCCTTTATCAGACCTCTGCCTAGCTGGAGATTAGGGGAATAATAGGTGCTGCCTATGCTTTGGCACTCCGAGTCCATTTCGAGTCCACGCCTTAAAAGGAGGGGAAAAACAACTTCTGTCTTTGCAAGAGTTTGGGCGTTTTTGTGTAAGTGTAAATAATGAGGAATCTAATCAACGGATTTACAGGACGCCAGGTCAGGAGAGAAAAGCAACGTTTAATCACCAGTGCAGCTAAGTGTTTGGGCGGGGGGGTGTTTAAGTATTGCTTTATATTTCCTCTTGAAACTACCGTCTCAAGCGATCCAGTTGCTGTCAGCGGGGCAGCGGGGTCTGTGCTGCAAACACACACCCTAGTGCTGCCGCCGCCGCGGCATTACTGGGTCAGTCACTCATCGTGGGTTTTGCTGTCCTCTGCTGGAGTTAATTTGGGGCTGAAAGAAGCAACGTGTGTGTGTGTGAGGGAGGGAGACTGTAACGCATATACTTTCGTTTTATGCCAGTTTGGGGATTTGAGGCTGTGTGTGTGTGTGTGGATTCCTGGTGGATTTCCTAGTGGGAGTAATTACAAAAAAAAGTGTGTATTAAAATTACTTTCAACCAATTTGTCTCTGTGTATGGAAATGTGTATGTGTTTATATATAAATACATGCAGTGTGTTGTGCATATAGTGTATGACTGCTGCTCTGCACCTTATGTGCATATTTGAGTGTATGCAATGAATTTGCGTTACCACTTCTTATATGAAATGTTTCACAGTGCCAAAAATATCAACTCTTACTCTGCTATCCACTAAAATAGTGTTCTAATCCCATGTGCTAGCTGAGCATACCTACAGACATGGCAGATGTCATCAAACGTGCACTGAAGACTTGGAAGTCAGAATCTCTGACTTTTATTTATCCTTGGAAAGCGAAGGGAATGCGATGTAACCTGAAATACTGCCAGTTCTGTAGGAATTCAACCAAACTTTCAACTCAAATGAAATGGTGCTAGTTACTACTGTTTACATTTGTGTTTCAAAATGCCATCTATTATTGGTGACATTTCAGAATCTTGATGAGAGACAGGACACCAGGAAATAGGGTCTGATCCTGATATCCCTAGGCAGCTTGTCTGAGTAAAAAATGCAGAGATGAGTCCTTGATCTTTACAAAAGAGTATCACACCTTAATCTCATCAGTCTGCTTTCAGATTGCTCCCAAAGCCTGTAGATAAGAGATGAATTTCTAAGTAGACCAATAGTTTTAAGACTAAGGTGAGAATGCTCCAAGAAGGGTTGCTCCTGGCTCCTCTGCTTCACAAACTTTCCTGGAAAAGAAGACTTTCTGTTTTCTGCTCAGATAACTCAGATTGTATCACTGAACACAAACCCGGTATCTAGCTCCAATTCCTACAATCAAGAGGCTAGACTCTTAAAAATAATAGTAATAATAATAAAATGAAAAATTGGAAGAACATTACATGGTTTTTGGGTCACAGTTCTATTTGGGGCTTTTCCCCTACCTAATTGAAGTAGTTATCCCTTTTTTAGTATAAAACATTGAAAGGAAGAAAGAATGGTTTAAAAAAAAAAAATCATCTACCCATAGGGAGAGTATAATCATTGGCTAAACAGAAAGCGAGTATTGGCTAATTCACAGCCTGGTGTAATACGCACATCGATTTCCATACTATTATTAATTGTAAAATCTGACTTTGTTATTTGGTACCTTTCCACAATAATAGTTTACATCTGCCTTTCATGCCAAGGAATCCGCAAGGTGACTTACTAAAAAATCTGTGAAGCTCTTTCCTGCTTTGTTTTAGTTAGAAGCTCTTCCCTCCCCCACCATCTTCTCCCAAGTAGACAAGCTGTTTTGTGAGCTGAACCAAAACAGCATTACTTCCCTTGACATCTATATGCTATTACTTTAATAGGTCCTGTGATACTCAGTCTCAAGATCCTTTATTGCAAGGGAGTTAAAATATACAGACTCTTTTTAAGTAGACTTTATTTGATTTGGAAAGTGTTTAAATAATTCCAGTACAGTGCGCCTGCCTCCCCCCTCCTTTTAAATAGTGTCTGTCTATGAGTATGGAATGTGTTTTTGTATCAGCCAGGCTTTCTACGTACCTAGGGAGTGATATTTTTGCTTTCTTCTGGTATTCAGACATTCCTCAGCTCACTGATTGCTGCTTGTTGGTATTTACTGTTCAGTTTTCCTGGTCTCTTGACCCTCAGAATGCAAGCTCTTACAGAACTCATGGGATCTAGTTACATTTTTGAGATAACTTTCCTTGTTGTAAGCTTCTGGTCTTGAATAATATTGGAACTAGAAGAATGGAAGATATTTCCTGTTGAAGTTGCGTGACTACATGAACCTAAAAGGTTGGCCTTTTTTTTTTTTTTTTTTTTTTTTTTTAGTAGGCCTTTTCCCTTTTAGTTTTCCTAGGAAAACACTTCAGAAAGGCTTATGTGCCTGCATAAACTAAATCCATGGCTTCTGTGGAAAGCATTACGCAATCGGGCCAGTTACACAAACCTAGATTATTTCATAACTTGTTTACATCAGCTGGCCTTCTCTCTCACTCTCTCTCCTTTCTCTCTCCCTCTTTTTTTTTCCCCACCAAGGTTTCTTCATCTCCCCTCCTGCCCCCCACCAATTATTATTATTTCTTGCATTATTTGTACAAATTAACTGGAAGAGTGGGAGACGCATCAAGACGTCATAGGATCATTTTTTTAAAAATATCGCCCTATATTAAGCTTTGCCAACAGTACCAGCCTGTGACATTCCTCACATCAAAGAACTTTTACCAGAAATGACTCAAAAGTTTCCCAGCTCACTCCAAATATACTTCATTGGTGCCCTCTGTAGGATAATCCCAGTAGGAATGCTTCCAGGGATTGTAGTTTGGAATCAGATTATTCACTCGTTTTCAGTGAATGTGAGGAGGGGGGAGAGAAGGGGGTTGAGAAATTAAACATGCTTGGACAGCTTGGAGCTCTTGCTTTTCGTTTTTGTTTTGTATGTTTCAAATTCAGTACATATAGTAGATCAAGTGAATTTTGCAGAGTCTGTGACACATTGATTGGCTGTGTTGAATGTGTGAGTTAATGAAGTCTAAATGAAATGAGCTGGCTTTATTTTTTTCACCTTGTTTTTCTTTCAAACTGCTAGAGAGAGAGTGCATGTGTGTTTGATATGGATGCGAGAGTAAATAAGGTTACTATCTTGATAGATTTTAGATCAGGACATAAATGTTTTCTTTAAAAAACTGGGAGACTTCTCAAGACACTTGAGTGTCGTCTTTCCCCTTGATCCTTGGAGATTTTGTAGATTAGGATCAAACAGAAGCCTCACCTCTGTTTTAGGAATTGGTCTGTTCCAGTGATTTTTGTACTGTGGAAATCAGCGGTTTTATTACCACATAAAATACACAACTTGCAAAGTTTTCTTTGAATCTTTCTTTTTCAGAAGCAAGAACGGCTGCATCAGTCACATGTTTCAGTGGAAATGGTCTTTCTGAGCCAAAACTTTGATGCCTTATAACTGTTCTATCCTTACAGTGCAGCACTGTGATGTTTTTTAATGTTATGTAAAATATTATATTCCTAATAACAAATTTGCCATGTGGCAAACGTAGAATTTAATGAGGATAATATATTTGCTCTTTCAAACTGGAAGATTTCCTCCTACATATTATCCCACTGCAGTGCCTGACCTGCAAGGAAACTACCTGCATGAGAAAAGCTTGCAATATTGAGCTGTTAATTTGTTATAGGATCATTTGGGTTGGAGGGGATCAACCTTTCTTGGGTTCATGGGGAGCAGTGACTCACTTGGAACAGCATGGAAGGAGCATAAAGTGCAGTTCCATCAGCCTGAAATATCACACAGTTGCTGGTGTATATACAGGTCTTTGACCCACTGATCTAGCCCATCCCTCTGCATTTTGTGGCAAGATTTAATTCATTATCTTTGGAATGTCCCTGGGAGATGGAGCATCAGAGGCCATTACCAAGTCCCATGTTTTAGATTATAATGGAAAGAGACCTTAGCCCTTTTGTAGTGAAACAGTGGGAAAGCGAGAGGAGCGTTTGTCTTTTACCAGAGAATGTGATGGTATCTTGATCTGCATGTTGCTTGGGGCCATGCTAGGGCGATGGCTCTGCAATATTGCAGTGGTTGTACGTTCCGGAGTGGGGTGTCAGGATCTAAAGTGTGCAGCATTACCATTTTACTATTGCTAAACATTGTATATAGTGCCATGAAACTCCATGGCACTGTAAGTCCTTTGGTGTCTGTTTCTGAAATCTAAATAAAACATAAAACAACCAATCAGGAGAGGGTGGGTGTGGGGATTACTGCTGATGAGATGAATGCCGGAGGCTATAAAGTAAGATTTGAAGGAAGAGGGGGCTGAGGGAGGATGAGAGTAGGGAGAGTGTTCCAGGAATAAGGGCCAACATGGTGGAAAGTTTATGAGGAAAGGAGAAATAGTTAGAGCTGGGAAGAGCAGTGGCCAGACCAAGGGGAATGAGCTGAGATACAGGTGAAGGAAAGATTATGCAGGCCTGCTAGGCAAGGGGAAGAAATTGGCACCCAATGGACTTCAAAAGGAGGTGGAGTGGGGTCAGAGTCTGCCACTGAAAACTATGATATCACAGTGGATTAGACCTGAAAGAATATTAGGCGCTTTGTAGGTAACCACTGTGGCATTCCAGTGGCAAAGGGTTTGCGGCTACTAGCATTTTTGTAAGGGAAAGTGAATGGCAGTGGAGTGTCTGATTTGTAAAGCAGGTGAGTTGATCGAGATGGGAAGGAGATTGGGAATCATGGCCCCTCGAGCACCAAACAGAATGTGAATACGACCACGTTTACATGTACTAGGTAATTGTGCATTTGGCTTAGAGACCCAATGTGAGTCAGAGTGGAGCGTCTTTTAAGACAGTCTTGTGATAGTGACACATCCTGTAATTAGTTCGATGGCGAAAGGAGAATAATAACGGAGGATTTTTACTGACACCTTTCAGAGTTGCCTGTCTCAGCAGAAATGTTCTGAAGCCATTTTAAGGGATTAGAAAGAAGGCCAGTGAAAAGGAGGACACGTGTCTTGGCAGAAACTACAGGTGTTTCCTTCTCCCTCTAAGCTTGTCAGAGACAATTTTGTCTAGGCACAAAGGCTAATACCCTGGGTTTACAGATGGACGGTCCAAGCCTTTAGCACAATCCAGGGATGCAGTTAAAGCTCCATCTACAAGACAAAGCCTTGCCTTAACCCTGTATACATGCCTTTTTCTTGTTACTGCCCCCCTGAGCTGGTTGTGTTTGGCACTGTTATCACTGCCAGGAATAGGTGTGTTGAGAAGAACTGGATCCATGTGATTGCAAATCTAAGGGGAGTGACCTTTCCATTGACGGAGGGCCTGACTCCTAATGGATTGGGAGAAGTTAGTATCTGACAATTTGGTGATTATTATAATTTTTATGACCTGTCAGATGTGAACTCCTTCCTGGTTATGAGGAGTTGAAGGTCAGAATGTATGTCACTGCAAGGGTCATTACCCTTAGGTTTGCAATAAACTCTGCTGAATGATAATTTTGCACATCTATACTTTCCATACAGGGCTGTTAACACATTTTTGCAATTGTTAATTTGGCCTCCTAACACCAAGGTGAAGACAGTAAGAATAATTATTTCCCACTTTAAAGGTGTGGGGGAGGGGGGGAACTGTAGCACAGAAAGGTGAAGATCACGCAGGAAATCAGTAGCAGAGTTTGAAGTAGAACCCAGAGCTCCTGACTGTCAAAGCTGTTCTTTAACTGCTAAACTGTCTCATGCTTCCTCTTTATGACCTTAATGTCCTGGTAATTTTTCTTTTATCTCATCCCAGCACTAGTTACGCTATATAATGTGGAGGCATGAAGACATCCTGTCCTATAATACAAGCATAGCTTACCTTGTTGGAGAAGTAGGAGATATAGCTTTTTTCAGCAAACTCCTTTATAGGTGTGATGAAGAAGCAGTACAGAAGTTTGCAGCTTTTTCTGACTAATTAGGTAGACCAAGAGGTCTGGAGATCTCAGGAAAATGGCCTGCCTTGTGCGGTTTTGAATACATCCAGTCCTTGTTAGATTCAGGACCCAAGGTTCTGGTGGGGCTTTTGCTGAAGGTTTGATATCAGGGGACAGGTTCATTCTTACATTCCCTCCATTTACTGATTCACTCATTTCTTCTCCTAACTTTCCCCCTTAGTTTGGGGCTGTCTGGTGCTTTACATTGGAATTTTTCTGTGTTTTAAGTGGCTCCTTTGGGCCGAATTCTGGTTGTGTTGAAGTCATTGGGAATTTGGGCCAATGTTACACACACAGAGTCCAATGGCTAAAGTTCTGGTCCTGTAAAAATCTGAAAAATGATTTTTTATAGGCCTTGATTTAGGAAAACACTTAAGCACATGCTTAACTTCAAGATCATCTTTAGTGCTTAAGTACTCTCCTGAGTCGGGGTCATGGTGGTGGTGATTTCCCATCCCTCCAGTTTTGTGACTCCTGTGATATCATTTTGTTGATCTAAAGATGTGCATTTGCACAGGATCATTTCAAGGGCCACAAACTGTTGTTAGTTGATAGTTCTCATCTCTGGTCCTAAAACTCTATTATTCAAAGTTCAGAATGTTGGTGTAAGACATGTCTTTAAAACCTAATCTAAACTTTGAGTGCCTCCTGAAAGGATCTCTTCCTAGACAAAAGCATTCTTTCTCTCTTGTGTCCCCCTCCTGGACACATCATTGTTTTCCTAGTTGTTTAGTGCCAGCATATTATCCAGGTGGATTTATTTAAGTCAGACTGAAACCAGGTGTACAAGTTTTATGGAGGAGATCATTACCTATTGTCTTGGTTTTATTGCTGCCTTGTTTTGTCTAGACAATGCCAAGAGCTGCAAGGAACTTGTCCAATCTGAATCCTGAAACACATTTTATAGGCTGCATTTAAAATATGTATACATGCACATAAGCGTCGCAGAGCTGGACCGTTCACATTATATCCTAGAACCTGTATGTGATGAGCATGGTTCCACATAATGAAAGCCCTGAGTTGTTGTGATGTGTCTCTGCTACCACTGCAATTCTCTATACAGAACTTTCATTCATAGAGCCATATCCTCTGGCCAAAGCTCCCATGTTATATGGACAGAACAGATCCCCTGTAAAAAGGTTCCATTAAACTGTACTTGGTGCTTGTGTTTATGGCTGAAGTTTCTCTTCCTTTTTTTCTGGATTGATGGAGAAGTATTTTTCTAGAAACTCCTCAATTCCCCTTTTAGACTTGGCCATGACTCGCTGTGTGGGGTGAATGCTTCTATACAACACACTTTGCACTGTTTGCAGGGAGGGGAAGTGTATTATGGGAAAGAGAGGAATGTTTGGCAGGAGTGGGATTGGAGGGGAGAGGGAAGGAGTTGCTTTGGGATTGGGGGTGGGGAAGAAGAGGTTGCTTGGCAGTGAGTCTCATTCAGGAGTGAAGTAAAACCAAACTGCACCAGAGCGTTATGGCACCAAGAAGTACAAATCATTGTGACAAGCGAAAAGGCCTTTCACTTCACACATCAGAAAAACATAGATCCTTCAACATGATAAGCTCCCACTGTGAGGCTTTTAGTTTTTGTTCACGTACCAGAAGGTGCACGGGGTGTGTGCTGTCTGTGCAGGTGCTCTCCACCCCATCCACTCCTCAGGAACAAGTGCAAACACAGGCTATTCTGCATGCAAACTAAATGGCATGTGTGGGGCAACCTGTTCTGCTGGTTGCCACACCATGCTGTCTGCTTGTGGAAAGGCGCAGCTCTCCATGCCATCTGTATACAATGGGTCACTGAGTCCATCTGCTTCAGGTATATACGTCCTGGTTCTGGTATCTACTTACACTGGAGCCAGCCCTGACTGGGAGAATCTATTTGCTGCCCCAAGCAGCGACAGGGGGGAGCCTCGATTGGTGGCACTTTGGTAGCAGCTCAACTGCCACCGCTTCTTTCTTCAACCCACCACTGAATTGCTGCCAAAGAGCTGGACATGCTGCTCCTTTCCCTTGGCCGCCCCAAGCACCTGCTTCCTGCGCTAGTGCCTGGAGTTGACCCTGTTCCCAGTGAATCTCCTTCTCCACTTGTTTCTGCTTAGACATCAATATTGTGCATGTACTGATTTCTCTCTCCCTTTTTTTTTGTCTCCTTCTAGAAATTCCGGATAGATATGCCAGGATCAGGCAGTGCTTTTATCCCCACCATTAATGCCATAACAACCAGCCAAGACCTGCAGTAAATGGTCCAGCCCACTGTAATCACCTCCATGTCAAGTCCCTACTCTCGCTCACATCCCTACAGCCATCCTCTGCCCAGCCTGTCTTCACTTGGTGGACATACAGCCCTTCAGAGACCTGGTGTCATAAAAACTATTGGGACCACAGTGGGCAGGAGGAGAAGAGATGAGCAGGTAACCATAGGGGATAGAATGCCTCATCCTAACTTGCCAGCTAAGCAGGTTTGGCTATAACTGGTGTTTGGATGTGCAACTGTAAGACAAACTTGGGTGCTGCAAGTAATACGGCTGGTGATTCAGTAGATGGTGCTCTTGTCTGAAACTGACTGATACCCACTCCACATTGGTATTGTGTTGCTGGAAGGGCTTTCTTTTGGGTGATGCCTAAAAACCCAAGGCCCAGACAACTTGTGGCTTTACAAGGATCCCATGGCACCTTTTGCAAGAGTAAGAGGGTTTTAATTCCTCTATGGCTGACTAAATTCTATTTGGCCAATTGTTTTGTCTATCTAAAACTCCCCCCTCCTTGCATTTTTCAATGGGTAACATATTCTTCACTTCCTGTCCTCAATTTGATATATGGTGTTATGGTGCTTTGTTAAATAGCTGCCAGGTTTCCCTTTCAGAGGTGGTTGCATTTTGGTGGTAGGCTAACTAATTCCTAGGGCCAGATCCTCTGTGTGTGTGTGTGAGTGATGGGGAGAAAGGTGGCTTTCACTCACGTTTCCACTCCTTTTGTCCTAGGAGTGCCACAGGGCTGCTCTAAGGACTGTTCAGTCTGTTCCAGATTTCTGGAGCAGAGCACACTGTGATCACACTCCTTTCCATCCTGCCATCCAGGGCTGGCCCTTGCTTTATGCAGGCCTTTCAGGTCCCTCAGCATACTGTACGAGAGGAAGTAACTTTATTGCTATGACATCATTACAAATTGTAATTCTGCCAAGCTCCTTCAAAGGCTTCACAAGTCTGGGCCAATCTGTGGCTTCACATCAAAACCAGGTGAAACTCTGTAGTCTAGACTGGGTTTCAGTTTGAGTTTGTTTGGCTGGGGCCTCAAACAGGAGAAAACCTCAGAAGAGCTGAGTTTTACACAATCTGCTTAAAAAAAAAAAATACCAGGGGATTGGAGGAGGGAGGGCTGACCCTGGAGTGCCACACTATCCCTTCTCCTCTGGGCCAATTCCTTCCTCTTCCCATGTGCGCCCCAACTAGCTGGTCCCACTCTGATTCCAGTGTTGTGTGCTGGCATGAGCATGAAACTAACCAGAACTGGGCTGTGGGAGGGTTTTACTGTGCAAACATATGCTTATTAAGAAGAGCCGTCTGTGTAGGGGGCGGCTGGAGATCGAAGTCTATTTCCTAATGGGCGGGCGTCCACATCGCAAACCCACCAACATCCAATCCCTTGGTGGCAATCTGCGCAAGGACTGAATGATCTTGTAAACTGAGCCCGTTTTCTCCAGAGCTTTGCCGCTCAGAGGGACATCAGGATGGCTGGTGTGGGCAAGCTTGGACTGCCACTGTTCACACTGTTCCTGTTACGTGGATTAATAGCAGACTGCAGCCTCCAGAGCAGTCAAACCAGTGCCTGCCATTAGTGCAAAATTCACTTCTAAAGAAACTATAAGTAATCTGGATCGGCCTGTGTTACTCTGAAGCTGCACTTGTGCAGACCTTTGCAGAGAAATGCAATGGGACACTGCGTCTGGCCAGCAGATTAGATGGGTATTGCACAAGGTCTGTTTAATCAAACAATAAGTCCTGCTTTTACTTCCCCCATCATCCGTTTTGATTTTCAGTCTGACTATTTTAGCCTGTCTGGTTTTTTTTTTGAGATTTCAAAGGCAGGCAAGGGGTTAACATTGCTCATCGTGAATGAAAATCCCCTTGGTGCAGAGGGCTAACACAGTTCCATTTTTAAGCCCTATTTTTATAAGCATATGTCTGCTCAAGAAGAGCCCAATCCTCCGTTAGGAGTAAAGAGGTGCCTAGGTCTTGTGCTGCACTAGGGTGGATTGCCCCCACTTTCACTGGGTCCAATGCTCTGTTATCTAAAGTGGAGGAAAGCTGGCACTAGAACTAGAGGAATAATTAGCAACAAATAATTTATATGACAAACATTACCTCTGCATTCACAAATGGGCCGTGAAGAGCTCCCGATATCCTCCAATTTGATTATTGTGTGACTTTTTATTTCCTGAAGAATGTCTGCTAGTGATTCCTGGCCTCTGGCTTTTTTGTGAGCGTTCAAGCTTGTGCTGATTAGACGTATGCTGTGTTCGGTACCTGATGGGCTGAATGGGGCTCCTAGGATCAGATTTCTGGTGTGTGGTCTCCTGAATCAAATTCATAAATCATTTTCTGAGAATATTCTGTAATAGTTGCTGAAAATAGGTTTGCACATTCACCAAAACAGCCTATCTAGTAGCATATTCACGCAGAATTAATACAAAAGGGGTACAAACAATGCAGAACTGGCCTCTTTTAAAAACACCACGGTCTGTTTGTTTCTATTTTTAGGCCCCAGTTAATGTTACACATGAAAATATTCTGTGCCAGATCAGGGCCTGAGCTGTCACCAGTCATGGTTATTCATGGGACTTGTTAAAGTGGCAACCTGAGCCAGATCATTAAACAGAATTGAAATTACTGGGAAGAAAATTTTGGTCTGAAATATATTTCAGTGGGACATGTGTTCCTAAATGCCATTGGTACTTTTGAGAATCCCATCCATAGGCCGTAGGTCAGCTGATAATTTAAGCGTGTGCTTTAGGGCTCTGCTGAGCAGGGCCCATATAAACTGTATATATTGTATGCACACACATACATGTACATTTTATTCATAATAGAAATACATGTGTGTGCAATCCAAAATAAAAATCACAGAAATGTATAAAGTTAATAAAAGACCAAAAGCACAATGGGATCGGTGGGAGGGGGAACACACATGGATTAAGATGAACTTTGTGAAACGGGAATGACTGCCACAAAATATATAAATAAATAAAAACCCAGAATGAAGTTAGGCAAAGTGGGGAGGGGGAAAAAAACAAAAAAAAAAAACACAAAAACCCAGATACTGAAAATGATGACTAGCTTGTTCACAGCCCTGGAGGTGTTAAAACTGAAAGTTTTTTCTTTTTTCTTTTTTTCTTTTTGTTAAAATGCTTCCATTATTTGTTGACAGTTTACTTTTTTGCATTCGATCAACCTGGACATTAACACCAGATTAGTCAGTTTCAGTTTTGTTTCTGATCAGTGGGACTGATCCTTACTGGTTTAAAGCTGCAGAGCAAGTCTGAAGTCAGTGGAACTGTCTCGGTGCACACCAGCTGAGGATCTGGCCCAGTGTCACTCTTTGCTTCTCGTGTTTTAGTTGTGAACCCTGCATGGGAGTGATAAAATACAAACAAAAAGCTAGTTTGCATTGGTATTTAAAAATGGTGGGCCAGCATCCTCAGCTGGTGTAAGTCTAGGTAGCAGCATGGGGTTCATTCAGTGTGCGGATTTACATCAGCTGAGGAGCTGGCCTGGTATCTATAACGATGGAAGAATTTCTGTTACTGTGAGATTTTGCAAATGTTGTCCCCAAACCTAGATTTTTGAGCCTGACTTGACTGGACATTGCTGGTCATCTGCTGCCCTTGAGTACTCTGGATTTACAACAGTGTCACTCCATGGACTTCTGAGAGAACATAATCTGCCCCAGGGGTCTTTTTATGTTGCTGAATGGTTGCCTGCAGATACAGGAAGTACAGTGTGTTATCTTGGCTGGTGCTTGGAACTCTGGGGCCAGATCCTCAGCTGGTGTAAATTAGCATAGCTCCATTGACTTCAATAAAGCTACTTTGATTTGCACCTGCGGAGGATCTGGTCCCTGACCTTCAGGTTAACGACTGTGCTTGTGTGGAAAGAAGCAGATATTTTGTTTCAAGAAAGAGGCACTTACAACATCTTGCTCTGGTTTTGCTTAATTTGCCACTCACTATCTGCTTGGCCTTGGCTGCAGATTCACTGTCTTCTTGCACAGGCCTGTCATGCCCCTCTCTACTTCGACCCTCTTTATTAGGGAGCCAATCCTAGGACGGATGCTGAGCGCCTTCATCTTCCAGCCACCTCCATGGGAGTTGAGCATGTGCAGCACCTCATAGAATCAGGCCCTTTTTGCTCTGTAGTGAACTACTGTTCACGAAGTGCAAGGAAGGATTTGCTCAGATCTTGTGGTTTGGTTTTGAGATTTTTTTTTTTTTTTTTGGTATGTGCCTACAGCTGTCACCTGAGGAAGAGGAGAAGCGAAGGATCCGGAGAGAGAGGAACAAGCTGGCAGCTGCTAAGTGTCGTAACAGGCGTCGAGAGCTAACAGAGAAACTCCAGGCGGTATGTACTCTGCACACATCTCTCCCCTCCTGGATATACACCCCCTTGGATCACTCTAAACCATGCCTCTCCTCCTGCTGGTGGGTTACACAAGTACACTGCAACGTTTGTACCACATTCCCTTTCAGTGGCTGGTTCAAGTCAGGCTAAAAAATCACTGCTACCTACTGCTATCAGCTAGTGAAGTTGCTCCTTTAGCTCATACAGTAGTTATGTGCTGTGGTGCTCAATATCCTGGGTTCAACCTATGTGGAGAGTATTACACTTACACCCATGTGCCCCTACCCGCACAACTCTCTTGTTGTTTGCCCAAGTTATAAGCATATAAAGTTGTTTCACTGTCACACCCTCCAAACACCACCTTCTTTTCAGTGCTTGATTATCAGTATTGATTTTCCCTTTACATGATATGATTTGTTTGCGTTAATTCATGCTGCAGTAATTGAATAGGTTAAACCCCTATTGCAAATCCCAGTATACTCCAGAAGGATCTTTCTATAGTTCCCTGGAAAGGTAGGATGGTCCAGTGGTGTAAAATGGGATAACAGCTCTCCCCTGCCTCAGAGGGGCGTTATGAGGATAAAAACTTTAAAGATGGTGAGGTGCTCAGGTACAATAATAATGGGGGCCATAAGTGCCTAAGAAACTTTGGTTTTCATATGAGGACCAGTACATCTCATGTTCTGCCCCGGAACCTAGTTGCCTACTGCAGTGAATAGGAGCCGTCTGGAATTTCCCTGGGGGTCTCTTCGCTTCACAGAGTTGTTGGTGCCTGAGTAGCTGGGATAACAGCAAAAGGGGACAGCTGGCTGGGGATGAGCATGGAACCAGGAATGGAAACTCAGTCCAGTGGAACCCCTTTACATTAGGCTAAATGCCCAAAGCAGTTTTGAGTGTTTGAAATGTGCCAGGTGAAGTGGCGGTAACTTTCCTTCAACACGCAATGGCAGATTAGCCCCAGGCACTACAGCAGTGGTGGAGGAAGGGCCACCCTGAGAATGGAGTAGAGGCAGGCTTTTCTCTGTCATTCATAACTTGTACTTCTGCACCCTGGACACCAGGCGTCATTGTTTGTGATTCCCCTAATACCCATTCATTGCTAGCACACTCCACTGCAGCAAGGACCAGCAGTCTCTGAGGTCCTAGGGGTACATTGTTTGACAGGCAGTACCAAACACACTCTTTCAGAGCCAAAGTGGCAGCTCCCAAAGGGTTGCTATGTTTCTTACTGCTCGTAGATGGTCTCTGAGAGGGGTATGTAACATATCTACTCAGCTTCTCTCTGTGCTTAGCACATTCTGCTAAGGCTCCGACTTTGCCCACCACTTTCTCCCCTCATGTAGATTGTCATTTATTTATTTCTCCTCGGTCTGCAGGAAACAGAGGAGCTGGAGGAAGAGAAATCGGTGCTGCAGAAGGAGATCGCTGAACTCCAAAAAGAGAAGGATAAGCTGGAGTTCATGCTGGTGGCTCATGGCCCTGTGTGCAAAATCAGCCCCGAGGAGCGACGCACCCCACCATCTCACAGCCTCCAGACTGTCCGGACTGGAGTGAGTGGAGCAGTGGTGGTGAAGCAGGAGCCGGTGGAAGAAGAGATCCCATCCTCCTCTTTGGGCCTCGACAAAGTTCAGAGATCTGTCATTAAGCCCATCAGCATTGCAGGGGGGTTTTATGGGGAGGAGCCACTCAACACTCCCATTGTGGTGACCTCGACGCCCGCGATCACCCCTGGCACCTCCAACCTAGTCTTCACATACCCCAGCGTGCTGGATCAGGAGTCTCCTCTCTCCCCTTCGGAGTCATGCTCCAAAGCTCACCGGAGAAGTAGCAGCAGCGGTGACCAGTCCTCAGATTCCTTGAACTCTCCAACCCTGTTGGCCTTGTAACCTCCCTGTGTCCCACATTTGCCAGTGTGTTACATCGCCACCCAGGACTGTGGGGGGGAAACCTCCTCCACAAGATTAAAGACAGGCACAAGGGCGTTCAAGCACAAGGGCAGCAAGAGAAGGGGAAATGTGGTTCCAGGAGCCTCCTGGAGCAGGAAGAACAAGAGCAAATGTAAACTCCATGGAAGCAGAAATGGTGATGGTGGAAATGACATGCCCAGTCCATCTGGAGAGGGGAATCTCCCCTCTGGAGGCGCTGCCTATGGAAACCTCTTCATGTGTTTAATGGACTTGGGAAACACGCTTGGCCAGGACTGGAGGCGAGCTGCAGAAAATCACTAGTCACCCCCTATCTTTGTGAACTGATCTGATTAGTTACTCTCTGTGCTTAGTTCATTCTGGTTCGTTGATCTCTCTCTCTTTCTGTTACTGATCCCATGACATTTCATCTAGTCGATATCCACTCCAAAAGGCTTGTTATGATCTGTGTTAGCTGCTGCTGCTGATTTTGGGAGGGGCTGTGGGAAATTCTTGCTGTTGTCAAGATGTGGAGTGGGGAGGAGTCACAAATGCTTGGTCGCAGCGATGGCGCTTGTAAGTCAATAGTCCACAAGCTCAGTGGCAAGGACGCCATGAACTCAGGGGGAGATTTGTTTGGAGGAGTTGGAGGGTGTGAGATGGACATTTTTGTCCCTTTTCCCCCATCTTCTCCCCCATGCTGCAAAGGTCAGATTAGCAGAATGCCTCGTAATGGGAACTGGAATGGTGCCCTGGTAGCTGATAGGGTACCAGAGTCCATTTCCCTAGCCGATGTCTTTGGCAGCATTTCTCCTGTAATTAGTGTTTGTCAAATCTGCTGCCGGACCCTTTGTTTCCTTCACCCTGGCCAACTGCCACCTTGGGTGCAATGCATCCTGCTCCTCCTCCTCCTCAGTGTGCCTGACTCAGATGCTGATTCCACTCCATGGGCAAACCCTTCTTCCTCAGCCCATATTTCCAGAACATATCACTGACGAGGAAGTGACATTCCAGTGCATCCAGGAAAGAGATTTACTAAGAACAAAAGGGTGAAGGTGCCTGAATGTTCTCTTGTCACCCAGGCAACAATGCAGTTTGCATCTCTGCTGTCTTTCCTTGTCTGTATCATTGCACCTTGATTCCTAGCCCCTGTTGTAGTTTGCTACTTGCTGGATTGGGGGATTTTTAATTCTAATATTCAAGATGAGCAGAGCCTCTGCCTCTAACAGTGGATCCTCTGTCTTCTCCTATGCAGGGTCTCAGCTGACAGTGCTGAGTGCACACAACGAGCATAGCCATTTAAAATTGATACTCACTACTGAAAATAGTGATATGCTTAGGCTCAGCTCCTCTGGAGCCAAATCCAACTCCTACTGAAGTTGATGGCGCTTGCACACCGTGCTCAGGTGCACCATTGGGTTTCCCGAGATCGAGTGCATGGATGTTGGGTCAGGCTTCTGGTGTAGTAGCTGAAAGCTCATTTCAGTTCATTTCAAAGAGTATCTCCATTAGTCTGTCCATTGAAGCTGCTGTCTCAGCATATCGAATTGTGTGTGGTATAATCTTCTTTGGTTTATCAATCGAAATCTGGGTATGTTCTGAATTAGGCTGGACTGTGGAGAAATCTTTGGTGCAGTGTTTTATTTTAGGGCCCAATCCTGTGAGATGCTGAGCACCCTTGGGTCCTACTGCCTCTATTGGGATTTAACAATACTCATCACCTCAGAGGTTTCGGCTTTTTATGTAGTAATAATGGATTCTATCAGACCCTCACTGTTGTATCAGTTTTAAAGGGATACGGTCTGAATGTAGGTTTTCTTTAAAACCAAACCAAACCCACGCATTTACAAAACTTGCCAGGAACAGAAATGTTTTAGTGACTTGTTCATGAAACTGAAATTCATTGATTCTGTTTTTTCTTAATATGTGAACATTCCTTACTTTATGCTAGTGCCAGAGACCCAAAACTGACTACAGACCAAAGGTAAAACTAACCAGTTAGTTTCATTGTCCTTAGCTGAAGTGCAAAACTTAACTGATTAATGGAAATAAAGGTAAATGATTTTAAACATTTTTCAATAAGTAGTCCAGAGAAGATTCTGTAAAATGTCTCCTGTGTTTCATTTTCACTCATGCAGTGCAGAAGATATTAACAAGTGGTGACTCCTAAACGCATGTACTTTCTCCCTGGGCCAGTTGACCTGAGCCACTGTTCTGCAAGGACCTCCCTAGAATTAATTCATGATTAGCATACCCATTAAGAAGAACTGAGTAGGTACCTGTCTTCCCCATCTTTCTGGAGATTACAAAACTGGTAGTGTGTGAGCAAAAGGCTCTTCTAAAGTCTCCTTAGTACCAAACTGAATCTGTGGTGTCCTGAAAAATAACTTCTCATCTTCTAACGTGTCTTCAGGTGATGCTCACAATCCCATCAGCTATCTACTTGATTTGGGATCACACAGTCCTTTTCATTATTGTGGAGGGGTGGAGAGAAACCTGTTCAAGAGTGGAGGACCTAGCCAACTTTTGTGGGCAATCAGGGTAGCAAAATAGAACATGTCTGAAAGAAATTTTCAAGTGTCCTTTCCCCTGCCTATAAAACCCTCTTTTGCCAGCCAACCAGAGTTAGTCCCAGAAATGAGAAATTATCTTTTCACATCTGGATTGCTTTCTATAAGATATCTCAAGCTTTTTTCCCCCCTCCAGATATCAGATCCTCTTCTGCTTAATTGGGCAAGTTTGGGCCCAAACTTAATTGGGCCTTCCTCTGCAGCACGGGCCTGGGTCACTTGCAGGTTTAAGCCAGTGTAAATCGGGGGCTCTCTTTAACTTGAAGTCTTTAAACTGTGGTTTGAGACTTGAATAACTCAGCCAGAGGTTAGCGGTCTATTACAGAAGTGGGCGCCTGAGATTCTGTGGCCTGAAATGTGCAGGAGGTCAGACTAGATGATCATGATGGTCCCTTCTGACCTCAAAGTCTGAGAATTGGCCTGTTTCTGTCTCTCCTCCAAGCCATAGAACTCCCTCCTCATCTCTGTGACATGGGCATACAGCTGAGGGAGAACCAGGCTCTTCTTTAGTCCTAGTTCTTTGAGATGTTACCCAAAAGAGCCCCAGCCTCCTCTCTGGTATTCACCTTCCTCCTGCCCAGGACTGGCTCCAGGCACCAGCCGAGCGAGCTCATGCTTGGGGTGGCAGATTCTAAGTGGCAGCATTCTGCCCAAACCTAGGGTGCGTGGCTGCCCTTTTTTTTTTTTTTTTTTTTTTTTTTTTTTGTTCGCTGCTCTGGTCTCCCTGCACTCTGGTTGTTTTTTTTTGGTTTTTTGCTTTGCTTGGGGCAACAAAAAAGCCAGTAGCCGGCCCTGCTCCTGCCCTCACTGTTCCCCTTGTTTTGATCTTTCAGTGAGCACTTCAGAGCTGAGCCCGAGACAGCGGCATCCCTGCTGAGTGGTGACCCCTTAGGCAGTGTGTTTGTGACCGTTAGGAGCAGATGAACCCTTTTCTAATATCTGAAAATACCTTGGACCACTTGTCAGTTGTGACAGTTTTTATAGTTGTGTGTCTTATAAATTAAAACAAACAGAACGCAAGAGGGGAAAATCTAGAAGCTCTGCAGCTTTTTCCATCTGCTTTCTTTGCCCCTCCCTCAGAAACCCTTCAGGGAATCCTAGGTTAAGAACCTCTGTTGTTAGGCCACAGGGCTTGTGCATTCCACTTGAGTGGAGGCTTCTGAGGGCAGGTAGCCTTGGCTTTGCTTACTCTGTTGCAAATCAGACACAGCATGACCTCTGCTGCTGTGAGCTGGCTCTGGATTCATCTTTTACTAGTGTCAGTTTCACTTGCCCTCTTTGAGATAGTGATATGCTCCACCATTTTGCAACCAGGAATCTCCATGTACACCTGTGTCATGATGATTTCTAAATGTACAGTCATATCGCAACTAGGGTCTGATCCAAAGGCTATGTAAATCCATGGCCATCTTTCCATTGACTTCAACAGGCTTTGGATCAGTCCTCCAGTGTCTGGCCCCGGCTCAGTAAAGCACTCGAGCACGTGTTTAAAGTGTGCATGCATCTGACGAAGTGGGTATTCACCCATGAAAGCTTATGCTCCAATATGTCTGTTAGTCTATAAGATTCCACGGAACTCTGTCATGTTTAACATAAATTGCTCCTGAATTGGAGGAGCAGCCGCAAAGGAAATATAAATCAAAGGCAACATTCTTTCAACCTCCACATGCTTTTTCTCATGCTGGTTTCAGCCCATTTCCCATCCCCTCCCAGCTCTGGCATGGCCCCTATCTATTCCTTCCTCTTTGGTGAGGGGGCTGACTAAGTCTGAAAGCTGAGTGATAGGCCTGGGACCAACCTGCTGGGGGCCAATAGTTTGGGTTGGTTTTTTTTTTTTTTTTTAAAGTATTATTTAAATGATCTATTAAATTCATCTGAACCCTTCATTTTGCTTCTTTCTGTATGTAGGATCCACCTGGCCTTGATCCTAAAAAAGCTTAATATCTCATTATTTATTGGCAGGCAAACATTTTGTGTCTGCTCCAACAGCTCTGCCCACCATTAACTTAACATCCTCCCAACTCATGTTCCTGTTTTGGTTTGGTTTGGTTTTTTTCAACTCTAAAGCAGAATTCTGAAATGCTTTAAAATAATAATTTCCATAGTGACCATTACAAGATCATTCTCATCAGAAAGGCCAGATCAAATGTTTTAAGAAAGGAGGGAACAATTTACATTTTATTTCTTATTTATTTGTCATGTTTACATCTTTCTCTGTTCCAGACCTGGATATAATAATGAGAGCATTAAAAATACTTCAATTGTTTGGTTTTTCTGGTTAATAATGCTTTTTTCTTTTACTTAAAAAGGAAAAAAAAAAAAAAGATTCCTGAATTATTTTTTCTTGTCTGTATAAAATGTATAGAGATATTTGTTTTTAAAGATGCATTATCACTCCTTTGTGAACAGTAGCTGGGGCTGGGGACAAATCTCAGAGTACAAGATGATAATAAAATCCTGTCCTGTTCTACTTAATTGTTCTCACCGTATGATTAAAGGGTTATTCCACTTTCTTGTTTGTGGTTACTTGATATTAAAAATGTGTAGAAACTAGGTATCTGTTTGTTTTTGCTCAATGAGAGGATAAAATGTTGTGTATATATTTAGATATACTGTGTAGTTCAAAGTAACATCAATAAGGGATAGTGCATCTTTATTAGAGCGAGAAGTTACTAGTGTCAACTGAAGTCTACTTTAAGATCCTTGAAGAAAACAGCCTGATTCTGATTCCATTTGCATGTGTGTAAATCAGGAGTAACGCCTCTGAAAAGGAAATAAGTGGAGTTACACTAGTATAAAACTGGTGTGAGAGAAATTGGACTCACTCCCAAGATTCATACAAATCTGTGGTGATCTATGTATGTTTGGGGCACCATTATTCCCTCCCCCTCCCCCACAAATTTAGATAATTTTTTTCTTTTCGCCTGGGGTGAAATGATTCCTATCAAGAAGGTTCTTAAAGGTGACTGCTAAATTGGGAATCTTTGCTCATTTTGATCTTTGTATAGTTCTTGCGATCATGGAAAATCTTGGCTCTGAAGCAATCTCTCTGGTGTTGTCTCTTTTCTGTTTTACTGTAATACAGGCCTACAGTATTTGCACTAAAACAAAAAGCTTGTTAGAGAAAGCTTGCTGCTATGAAAGAAAACATATTAAAACAGTTTTGCTTTTACAATTTTAACGGAGTAGCATTTTTGTAGAATAAAATCAATTTAGATTGGAAAAGAAGAATGAAGTTTTTCTTCTCCCCCCCTCCCTCTTCTTTTCATCCTTGCTTTTCCTTCCATTCCTTCATGGTTTGTTCCTCCTCTCCCACGGTGCTCAGTTGTAATGATTGCCTGTGTTGTTGACGATGCTGCTGGGAGTTATGACACTTGTAAATCCTGTTTTAATGACGTTATGGAGACTTTTTGTGTAATGAGAGCTAACTGGAGTTCTTCTCTCTGTTAACTGAAGTCATTAAAAGGCTGTCTTGGCCGTGAACAATTAAAAGCTTGCATGTTCCTTCACTCCAAACAAATGGCTACTGATGCCTATCTGTAAAACATTTCAGGGCTTCTTTCATCAAAGGGGGTGTAATCCAGACAGCTGTTCAGCAGCAACACTAGTAAACAGGGCAGACACTAACGGAATGAACCACATGGGCTAAAAAGCAAATACTGCATTAATCCCTTTCTCTTGCCTTCAAAAGGAAGAGGCTGGAACTAGAAAATGCAAGAGGTGATGACCTGCTTTACCATCTTTCAGACAGAAGGACTCAAAGCTTCCAACCTGGGGGCTAAATTCTGATCCTGGGTACCAAGCTAGTTTATGGAAGCACCCTGCATTTACCTGGGGATTTATACAGGGATAACTTCGCCCATCTATGAAAAGCAGCTGTCTCTGGGGTGGAAGGTGGCATCTGTTTACCCGCACACAGCAACACTATGTTACAGTTTAGGACAGGAACTAAAGGATCCTGTATCCAGTTGAAAACACAGGAGCAATTTTTGTTAGGCAATACATAATTAGCCATGTTGGCTTCGGCCCCAACTCCTACAAAGCAGGTCTATTCCTACAGCCTCACTGGATGCTTTATGAGTATGTGCCGCTAGTACTTTGGTTTTGCATCTCCTTTGAAAGATAGGCACCGCCCCTTCTTCCATGAAGGAAGCTGTGTTCCTTGTCACACTGTGGAAATGCGTGTTAGGGAACCTGGTGCTGATGTGCTGGAATGGCTTACATTAATAACGTGGTATGACAAGCCTTCTGAAGTTTAGGGGACTGCTCAAGGCACTCTGTAACCATAAACCACCAGGCCTGAGAATATGCCCATGTGAGTGAACTCAATGGCCAGTGATCTACATCACAACTACAAGTGACACTAAGCAAACACAGAAGTGGAGGAGCAAACAGGCCTTGGAGACTGAGTTACCTTTGTGTTTGCCCCTCTTGGGCAGGGATGGTGTGATTGGTGAAGGACTCCTAGCACATACCTGTGATGGCCTTGCTTCAGCTGCTTTGTCTCTGTTCTCAAGGTGCATAGAGGTCTCCAAGGTATCAGACTGGTACCTTTCACCAGCATTAAATTCACCTTACAAAACAAAAATCAGCCATCAGAAGGCCATGTTATTCCCATTCTCCTTAGAAACATAGAAAACACAGTGAGCCTCTGTTTGGTAACACAGTGCTGTACCAGAAGAGCTGGTTACAAAGATAGGCCTCCCACTCTACTTTCTCCCAGTATGCACTGGCTTAGAACGGCCTTTTCCCATCATTAGCCCACAGCCAGTAGAATGTCCACACAGTTACTATAATTTGGTTCTAAAGGATGAAATTACACAGCAGAGCAAAGTCTTCCAGTAACCTTCCTTTCTGTGGGAGGTTAAGTTCAACCACATTTACATGGGAATCTTGGTGTCTGTAGTTCTTTTTTTAAACTCTTCACTTCATGTGGGAAAAGATTCGTCCTCTGTTCTACTGATTCATGGAGTTTACTATGGAACCACGGAGCTTTGTTACCACAGAGCACATATTATCTTGGAAGTTAGGAACACCAGAAGCAGATGTTGCCTTGGTCACTTTACAGGGGCAGACTAACAAAGTTCTGACCTATTAACTCTTGTCTAGTAGGATCATTTTTGCCTTACTGGCCTCCCCCACTGGGTCTAACAGTTAGAGGAAGCTACCACTTTCATTTCGTCTGGTCTCCCATCACAAGAGAGAGAGCAGGCTCTCCTCTTTGAACTAGGGCCATTATCACAGTCATTGCTAGCTCGCAAGAAAGTACCTCCTTTCTCACCAGTCGGTGTACAATAGTGTAGCCAGCTCTTAGGAACCTAGAGGTCTCTTTTCTTTTTCTTAACTCTAAGGCATAGTTATCTCGCACTGTCTGTTGATGTTTAACACCCATGGGACTTTACCTTGAGCAATGCTTTGTGTTTGGAACAAGGCTGTAGCCTAAAGGGAAGATGTGGCTATGCTAGATTGGAGATGGCAGCTTTGACACCCACAGCTCTTTGATTTTATCACTATAGAAGCAGATGGGGCGGCAAATACATTGCAATCAATGGAAAGTACAAGCTCCATGCTATACTTTTGAGAATGCTCAGTGGCACGTAGAGTTGGGGGAGGATGTCATCCAGCATGCTGTTTTGCAGTGATGTTTCCATTGCCCCATGGGAAGGATGTGACAGAGGAAAAATGTGACAAGAGTGTTGCATCAAATACACTGAAATGGAACAATTGATACATTTTTGACATTAACATCTTCTTGTCCTGCTCCTATTGAACTCAGTGGCCTAATTCCAATTAGTTTTCATGTCAGCAGTAGCAAGCCTTTTGACTAATTGTGACAGGCAAATCGGTTACCAAGTCCCCGCATCTCTATGTATGGTGATGCAATTGTTGGCCTCATTCAGCAACATACTTTGGCCACCTGCAGTATTAGGGAGCAGGCTAGCTGGCTTGTTGCTCTGTGCCGATATTCCTGGGTCTCTCTTCTAGGGTTGAGCTTCAGGAGCAAGATGTCCAGAGGAATGTGCAGTGCAGTGAGCCCCAAAGCCTATCGGGAAAGACTTCCCTTGATGAAGGCAGGACAGGGTCTTGAAATCCTTTGACACTATCTAAGCAGTATAGAAGTGGATTTGTTCCACCTTCCAGTACAATGCACAAACGCTTCTTTCCACCCTCAAGTGTTAGCACATTTGAATGGTAGGAGTCTCCTTGGTCTGTAGGGGGAAATATTAGCTCTTCTGGGGCTGGCTAACTGAGGTCAAGGAGACAAGGACTAAGTTGGGAGGAGGACATAATGGTATACAAGGAAATAAACGGTTCAGCATAAGGGAGGTTGAGCATGAAGTTGCTCTGTCATTTCACATGTTCCATTCCACAGGTAAGTATTGTGTAGGGAGACAGGACTTGTGTCACTGACCACTTCTATAGTATTAGTAATCAGTTCCAATTATGTACTGTCTCTGTGTTCCATTCAGTAGTCTCCTCTATGTTCTTCTTTCTACCCTCCTTATTCTGTAGCCAGAGCTTGTCCTTCAGTTCCTGTGGAGAGGAAGATAAGGAGTTACAGCCAGTGGTGCTCTGGTCACGGTCCTTCAGATATGTGTCCTTGAAGGATTACAGGCAGAACCCATCAAAGGACACACCTCCTCTACCCTCACCCTGGTCTGAAACTGCTGCCCCCTGGCTTCCACATTCAGGTACATTCATTATTGGTTCCCGTTAATGACACTCGTGCTGGTGTTTAAGAAATGAGCTTCCCCAGCAAGAGATTTCGTTTGAATTTTGGGTAAAGGAAGGTCTGGATCAGTTCTTGTCTTTTGCGACACCCAACTCTCATGCCTGGGGTGTAGCGTGGACACTTTTGCAGGGCCAGGAAAGTGCTTTCACTTAAGTCACATTTAGGAAGCTTAAGTTATGATACAGTCAAGCAAATCTGAAAACTGCCTATCTTTGTTTTCATGGGGCCCAAGCAGCAGTGTGCAGGGAACAACAGGTGCCAGCTTCTGCATGAGCACCAGCAATTAGTAATACCTACCCCAGGAACAAGAGAAGCCAGCTCACTTAGGTCCTCATTCCAGGCAGTCTGACAAAGGGTTACAAAGAAGATGGGAAAGACTAAAATCCACCATTGCCTGGCTCCAGTCCATGCCTTCATAGGGCAGTGATTGTGTGGAAGATGTCAGCTGCCCCTAATAGTTTGAAAGGCTTTCCTAATATCTTGTCTGAATCTCTCTTGCTGCAGATTAAGCCCATTACTTCCTGCATTACCTTCAGTAGACATGGAGAACAATTGGTCACTGTCCTAACAGCCCTTAACATATTTTGAAGACTATTATATTGCTTCTTCCCTCCTGAGGAGGTGCCTTTTGGACATGGTGAGTGAAAAGGGCCAGCTGCTGTTCTGAAGGCAAAGTATGGCATTGCTCCCTGAGGACTGGCTGATGCTTATTAGACACAGGCCAGCATAGGAGGTGGTTTGTGCATGGTACTGGCCAGACCCAGGGAGAGAACCAGCCACACGCAATGTCTCCTAGAGTTCCCTGGTGCATGGGGGAAAGCACGTCCTCTGCAATGCCTTTCAGTGCAGCATATGCTTCCCATTTCTGCTGGCAGCTGCAGGCAGGATTGGTGCCATCGGGTCTCCTTTCTCCTCACCCCTTTGTGCTGGCTCACAGCAGTAGCAGGGGAGCAGTTCCTGTGCTCAGGAAAATACAAGGGCTGCAACTGGGGCTGGCCACTGTGCATGGGGCTGAAAGGGGGAAAAGGCTCCTTGGTGCCCCGAGCCCCCAACCACTGCATGTTCACACACAGATGGGGGGGGGGGGGCTCAGCATTTAAAAGGGCACTGTCGATGTAGAACTCCTCTATTAATCCTGTGATTCCTCACCTCTGCTACTGAATAATTTACATCACCCATTTAAGGTACTCTTGGATTTTGTGAAAGTTGACTGGCCCAAGGCCATTGAATTTCCAACTGCACAGAGGACTGGTTCTCTTCAAACCACCCCACCCCAACCCTCCTGTTTTCATTGGATCATGAGAGGGAAGCTCCTAAAGGATGGATGATGCTGGGGTGCAGATACCCAACAGGATGTTGCAGCAGGAACAGCTCTTGCATATAGGAAGGTCCCTCTCCAGTAAGGGCATTACAAACCTACAGCGCCAGCTTAAATATATTGTTATTTCAACAGCCTATGGCAAGAGGTGGAAGGAGGCTTCACATTGGGTGTTGCAAGTCAGGACCTTGGTGTATTGGCTGAGCTGTCCAGTGTTTATGAAGTAAAAAATTAATAACATCTGCAGTGCTCCTGTTGGTGTGTCAGTAAGCTCATGGGGAGGGGGCTCCTTCTGTGTGTGTCCATACACATACACTATGGATGGCTCAGGATACCAGTCAGGCAATAATTTTCCAGACGGGCATCAGTCAATATTGGCAAATGCAGTGTTATGCCCCTCACTTTAAAAAGATGTTGTTGTCATATTTTGCACTCTTGGGAGAATCCAGGCAGGGACTAAGTATTCCTCTGTGTTCTGAAAGGATTGGAACACTGTGAATGACACTGCAGTCTAAATGCTAAATCCTTTCTCATCACCTTCCACAGCAAATGAGGCAGGGGTCCTACAGACAACAGCCTCCTTCGTTACATAGCCCTGAGTCATCCCCAGAACATGGGCCATCCTGAGCAGTGAATGAGGCAGGGGTCCTGTGCAAAGAATATTGTGTGTTCATGTAATTAAAGACTGGCTTATAATGCCTCATTAGGCTGACTGGGAGAACTTGGCTGAGAGACGCAGCGGCAGAACTGAGCTAGTGTTTGCCAGTCCAAAGCTCCTCAACGGTAATTAATCCCTAAATGTCCAATTGTTCAGAGTTCAAGGAAACACCTCCTACCACTGTACTTTGTGTTCCTGTTGAGCAAGGAGAGACGGCAGGGCGTGTGCCTGCATTCTGTAAGAGTGACACGCCTGGGGTGTTGTTAGGAACTAGACTGAAGGTTGAGTATAATTATTAACCATCTAAGTGTCCCAGGGTTGCACAATAGCCCCTGTCTCAGAATGCCTTGTTGCAATTGTACATTTGCTTTGTTTCTAAAGATAAATACAGAATCCTTTTAAATATATGCATTCTAGTAAAGAGCTGTTTGTTCCCCTGCCAAGGTAGTTCATGACATAAGGCTGAAAACCATTAGTAAAAGGGGGAGGAAATTAAATATATAGAACCAGAGCCTTAGCTGGAGTCAATCAGTGTAGCACCATTGAAGTCAACAGAGCTATGCCTATTTACACTAGCTGTGGAGCTGGCCCAGGGGTTTTTCCTTTGTCCTGATGTTGATAAAAAATGACTGCTGTACTAATTTAAAAGTCTTACTTGTTTACTGGTTATTTTCATTTGTTGATATGTGTCTTGAAAAGTCATTGAGGGGGAAAAAATGGGTTTAGAATTTCAAATGGCTGTATGTGATTGACCTGCTTTAGGTCATTTGCCACCGCAGCACCTTTTGCTGTAAACGCTTCTGGAGCGCAGCACTCGGTAGACTGGCCATTCCATTGAAGAGGTAGGTGGTTGTTGTGTAGGCACTCCAGGAAGCACAAGATGCAGCATCAGGTGTTATCCAGAGAGGGGAGGGAGTTATGTGTCATGCCCTTTGTGTACTCATATGCGTTTTTAGAGAGATTCCTTTTTTTTTTTTTAACTCAGCTTTTCAGCTAGATGTGGCAGAGGCTGGAGCCAGGGCTCTGAAGCCAAGGGAAGAGGATGGGGATCAAAGCCTGAGCTCCAGCCTGAACTGTAACTTCCAAGCACTGTCTACACAGCTATTTTTGGAGTGCTAGTGATAACCCGAGTCTGTCGACCCAGGCTGGGATGCTCGCTGCTGTGGGCTCCAAAACACTGGGTAGACATTAGTGGCTAAGGTATCACCCTCTTTACTGTGAAGCCTGGGTAGCTGAGCAGGCTCTGTGAGAATGCCAGGGGGCCCAGGAATGAAGGAATGCACCTCAGGGCCACTGCTAGCACCTCAGAACTGCTGTATCATTATTTACTTATTAGTTGTATAATAGTAGCACCTAGATGCCCCAGCTAAGACCACGACCTCATTGTGCTTAGGCACTGTACAACCCCATAGTGAGAGCCAGCCCCTGCCCTAAAAGCTTACAGTTTAAATACACAAGACAGATGAAGAGTGTGAAGCGAAGGTCAAGCGGAAGGGATTTGACCAAGATCACACAGCGGACAGAAACAGAACTCAAGTCTCCTTAGTCCCACCCTAGTTCCCCACCCACTAGACCACACAGAATAGTTTCTGTGAGTAACTGAACTTCTTTCCCTACGTGCAATGAAGGAGAAGGACCAGAGGCCCTATATTGTGATGGACTCTCTGGGCTTGCTCCAATTCCCAGCCCCAGAGACCCACAGCTCACTGGCATAGAGTGGGCCCCTGCCAATATCTAAATCTGGGGCCAAATTTGAGCTGCTGATCTGGTTCATAATTAACAACTACTATGTAATTCCTAAAAGCATTTATTGGGGCATGAAAACCCTTCAGGGCCTGCCAGGTGAATCCAGGCTTTCTGGCCAGAAGCATTTTCTACAGGAAGGCTAGTCCCCAAAAGCTAGACTGAAAGTTCTGGTATATATGTAGGACACTAACTCAGGAAACCAAACTCCATGATTTTAGAGACTTCCAGTTATCCAGCTCTAGATCCTAGACAGGCCTGTGGTACTCCTGGCAGGGCTGGAACAGACCCTCTCATGATTATATTGGAGGTGAGGGAAGGCATTTGAGTCCATTAAGTGGCTCAGCAACAAGACAGGCCCATTTGGGTTATATAATGGCAGCTCTGATGGCAGGTGGGGGTAGCTAGGAGGAGCTCCTCTGAGAGGGCCCTCAAAGAGACTGACTGCCCCTAGGCCTAAGGGTAAAGTGAGAGGTGGATATCTGTTGTTCTAGGTCACATGCTCCTTTGGTTGCATGAACAGTGCCTGTTTGGAAGGAACACATCCCGCTAAGAACACCAACCATTGTCCCAGGCAAAACTTCTGTGACAATCCAGAACACACCAGTCAGGGATAGGATGGGGTATAGGGAGTTGAGAGAAGCTGATATATGATATAATGAGCATGCAATGTAACCTACTATAAAAAGCTTATCACCATTTCATTTCACGTAGGCCACCTAACAGACCTTGGCAGCTGGATAAAACTGCTGCTGATCTAGAGGGGTTTCTCTTATAATGCTTCCTAAAAACAAGGTTGAAGAGGCCTGTATGGTGGACTAGGAGCCTGGAACACCTGGGTTCCTACCCTAAACTCTGCTACTGACTCATTGTGCTACCATGGACAAGTCACTTAACTTTCCGTGACTCAGTTTCTCCATCTATACATTGGGGAGTTATGAGGTTTAATTACTGTCTGTCAAATGCTTTGAGATCCTTGCCTAAAAGATGCTGCATATACACCAGGTAGTAATTACTAAAATGACAAAAGGATTGTAAAAGCTCTGGGACAAAGAGAAAGTCAGAGGAGAGGCTACATTTCCCACTGCTTGGTCTCAGATATGCATGCCTCTCATTTTGATGGCAAACCTGATATTATCTGTAGACAAGTGAACTCATTCACCCCTTCATGTAGCAGACTGGCTGTGACATGCAGCTTACTCATGCCAGGCCCATCTGTCATCTTTCCAGAAATATGAGCAATAAGGGGGTAAAAATTCCACAGAAAGGGGAAGTGTCAGCACGTTGGGATGTGCAGGCCTTTATCACTGCTTCTGAACTGCAGTTCTGCCTAACTAACAGGAACATATCTAATCTGTCCCTAGAGATACGTGCCCTAGGGCAGGGAAGAGCTGCTAAGTTACTGTAGAAGAGAGGAAGCGGGAGGGTCTTCTGATGTAAGGAGTTTCACTGTAAGCCCTTGTAGGTTTCAGTTAAAGGAGTCAGGGAGGAGTGTTTGACTTGGGCTGGGGGAGGGGAAGAGAGTTTTTGTTTTTTTAAAAACGTCAGGGTCCTGTGCAGCAAAGCACTTAAGTATATAAGCCTATGCTGAAAGTTAAGCATGTGCTTAAGTGCTTTGCTGAATAGGGATGTGCCTAAGCAGATGTTTAAATGCTTTGATGAATTAGGGCCTAAGTGAATTTACTTCTAGTAAAAGTTACAAAATGGACAGGACTGAAGACCCTTGAGTATGCTGGAAAAATCCCTACATGGACAGCAGCAATGTGCCTCAATGCTGACAGGGTGGGATTGATTTTTGGGATGAGACGGAAGTTCAGTGCCCATGATTTATTCAGTTCTTAGTTCATGGAATGGGAAACTCTTTTGAATCTAGCTCACGTATGTGGGTTGTGGGGAATGCCTTGGTGTGCCATGTTGTTGCATCTAGGTGACCATTCATGACCTGAAAGCAAAGTGTCAAGCTATCATTGTGAGGCTCACTAAAACTATCAGAAAGCCCATACCACTTATCCAGCCATGCTTTCTTTCCCATTAAAAGAAACATGGAGGGTCCACTCGGATGGAACCCAAATCCAAATCAACACTGGTTTTGGTGTCCCAAGCCATTTGTAATAGAATAATAGAAGATGAGGGTTGAAAGAGACCGCAGGAGGTCATCTAGTCTAATCCCCTGCTGAAAGCAGGACCAACACCAACTAAATCATCCCAGCCAGTGCTTTGTCAAGCCGGGCCTTAAAAACCACTACGGAAGGAGATGCCACCACCTCCCTAGGTAACCCATTCCAGTGCTTCACCACCCTCCTAGTGAAATAGTGTTTCCTAATATCCAACCTAGACTTCCCCCACTGCAACTTGAGACCATTGCTCCTTGTTCTGTCATCTGCCACCACTAAGAACAGCCAACCTCCATCCTCTTTGAAACCTGCTTCAGGTAGTTGAAAGCTGCTATCAAATCCCCCCTCACTCTTCTCTTCTGCAGACTAAACAAGCCCAGTTCCCTCATCCTCTCCTTGTAAGTCATGTGTCCCAGCTCCTTGATCATTTTTGTTGACCTCTGCTGGACTCTCTTCAATTTGTCCACATCCCTTCTGTAGTGGGGGGACCAAAACTGGACACAATACTTCAGATGTGGCCTCACCAGAGCTGAATACAGGGGAATAATCACTTCCCTCGATCTGCTGGCTATGCTCCTACTAATGTAGCCCAATATGCTGTTAGCCTTCTTGGCAACAAGGGCACACTGGTGACATATCCAGCTTCTCATCCACTGTAAAACCCAGGTCCTTTTCTGCAGAATTGCTGCTTAGCCAGTTGGTCCCCAGCCTGTAGCAGTGCATGGGACTCTTCTGTCCTAAGTGCAGGACTCTGCACTTGTCCTTGTTGAACCTCATCAGATTTCTTTTGGCCCAATCCCTCAATTTGTCTAAGTCACTCTGGACCCTATCCCTACCTTCCAGCATATCTACCTCTCCCCCCAGCTTAGTGTCATCTGCGAACTTGCTGAGGGTGCAATTAATGCCATCATCTAGATCATTAATGAAGATGTTGAACAAAACTGGCCCCAGGACTGACCCCTGGGGTACTCCGCTTGATACTGGCTGCCAACTAGACATTGAGCCATTGATCACTACCTGTTGAGCCCGACAATCTAGCCAGCTTCCTAGCCACCTTATAGTCTATTCTTCCAATCCATACTTTTTTAACTTGTTGCAAGAATACTGTGGGAGACCGTGTCAAAAGCTTTGCTGAAGTCAAGATGTATCACATCTGCCGCTTTCCCCATATCCACAGAGCCAGTTATCTCACCATAGAAGGCAATCAGGTTGGTCAGACATGACTTGCCCTTGGTGAATCCATGTTGACTGTTCCTGATCACTTTCCTCTCCTCTAAGTGCTTCAAAATGGTTTCCTTGAGGACCTGCTCCATGATGACACACTCTCTCACACACAGTCCCATGCACTGTCCCTGAAAACAGGTCACCGTGAATGGTTATCTCACTTCATTGCTGGAGGCATAGAGAGGTGTGGGGTGGTGCAGAATTAGGAAATTCTGGAAAATGTTGATTTCCTTGGGTAATAAATCCATAACATACAGGGAAATTGCTACAAAAGTCACATGCACAGGCACATAAATGCACAGAGAGCTGGGACTAAGTCCCTGGTTCTTCCACCCCAAAATCAACTTTAGCTAAAAGAGGACTTACTCAGGTAGAGGGCGTAGGTCCCTTACCCTCCTTTTGAGCCAGACACTAGAGTTCAATGTAACACAGTCACCCAGAGCCAATACATTCCTAGCCAGTTGGAGCTTTGTATGAGATTTTTCTGAAAGCTTGTATTTTCTGTCTGCAGGCCCAGCTTCCCATTTGAGTGACACCGCATGTCTTGAAACAGGGTCCAGTAGACAGATAATTTGTACTGATGTTTCTCATTGGTGTTTTCCATTCTTGGCTTTGGCCTATCCATAATCTGCTGTTTTGCTACTAAGGCCACTGCTTGACAACTTACTTGACCATTGCCCATGCATGTGACCTTCCTATGGAGCTGCTTAGCTTTCATTCTGTTACAATATCTTTATCACTGCGGCCTGGTAATTGCCATGTGCAAAACGTCATGAACTGATCACTCATGGTTGCTTTATTTAGAATAAAACCTGGCAGCTATTTTTATTTTTAAGTAAATTTCATGCTAGTGAGAGGAGCTTGCTGGGCAACCCGAGACTGAAGCCCTCTGGTTCTTTGACTGTGAGCTCTTTGGATATGACTATCTCTTTCTTCTATGTTTGGAATGTGCCTAGCACAGCATCTGTATGGTGAGAGAGGTCATCAGTCTCCATGGCTCATTTAGTCCTAGGTGTGACTGCTAAGGCTGCCAACAAAATAAAGGAACTGACAGTACCAACTTTGATTCTTCTTGTGTAACGAGGACATCTTTTCACCAGTTCATTTGATCGGCCACTGAATGGGTGTCAGTTAGCCACACTGAAAGTTAGCTTTCAGACTCTGCTAACCCAAAATGGAGTTGAACTGGTGACATGCTGTGTATTTCGCTACTAGCTTCTGGATCCACAGATCTGGGGTCTTTAAATAGGCTTCAGATTGTGAAGGAAATATTGGATGAGGATGCTCTAGATAAACCCAGGTGGAACTGGTCAGTGTGGGTTCTCATGGACTTTGTAAACACAAACCAGTCGATTAGATTCACAAAGCTCTTGCTCCCTGAGCTGAAGTCTTAGGCTATGTCTACACTACCACAGTAAGTCGACCTATGCTATGTAACTCCAGTTATGTGAATAAAGTAGCTGGAGCCGACATACCTTAGGTTGACTTACTGTGGGGTCTACACTGTGTGTGTGTGTGGGGGGGGAGGGGAATGTCGATGGAAGAAAGTCTCTGATTGACTTATCTTACTCTTCTCATCAGGGGTATAGTACAGAAGTCGATTGGAGAATGATCTGCCGTCGATTTGATGGGTCTTCACTAGACCCGCTAAATTGACCGCTGGTAGATTGATCTTAGAGTGTCGATCCTGGCTGTAGTGTAGAGATAGCCTTAGACTTTGTCTACACTATAAGGGGTTTGCCAGTATAGTTATACTGGTATCGCAGTACAGGCAAAAACCCTACTGGAGATGTAGCTTCTATCTGCGAAAGGCTTTCTTTTGCTGGTACAACATATACCCTGAAAAAAAATAAACTATACCAGCAAAACAACTCTTTTTGCTGGTAAAACTGTGTCTACACTAGGGCTTTTTGTCAGCATACGTATGCCGTGAAGAATCACAATCCTAACCAACATTATTACACCAGCAAAACTTTTTAGTGTATACCTAGTTTTGGTTTCACATCCTGAGGATGGTTTTGGCTGCAGCCCTCTTGTTATTAAAGTTTCCTCCCTTTCCAGCAGAACTACTGTCCAGTTATACTAGAATCATGTTTTGGATGAAATAATGATACTGCAATAATCTAGTGCCATCTACTGGCAAACCAGAAAGTCACAATAGTCATAGCAATTTAGGTAACTATTAAGGAGACTTTTAACAAACAATCCAATAATAATTACTAAGGATGAAATCATCTCAGGCAGAATTGAGAAAAGCAGCAGACGTTACTAGTGGCTGTGTGCTTAAAGTAGGATCAAACTGATTGTTCCTGTCAAACCATGCATTCTAAACGCCCCCATTCCAACTTGGGCCTTCATGTTCTTGCAATTTCAGCCTCGCTCTCCTCCCTCTCCGGTGAGTTTGAGGCCTCACTCTTTTGACTGATTGGCCACATTTACTCGTAGTAATCCTGATGATTTACCTGGCTTGCAGGATGGAAATGTAGCTTCAGTAAGCACTTCCATGCTCCGAATAAAAGCCAGACTTTGCACATGAGTTGTTCCCATTCACCCCAGGGAGTGTAGTCTGTCTCCGAAAAGAAGATTTTAGCCCATTGCTCCATAAACATGGACGCTATCATCCTCAGGTTTGTTGAAATGAAAGCCCTGTTGATCGCTCCATCCCGTAGATGAAGAAATGGATGAGTAGGAAGATTCAAGGCATCTGGATAGACAGCTGTTTGGCTCTGCCAGGTCACAAAGCCAAGGAAGCAGCCCAGAGTTTCATGTTAATTTTGACATCTACCTGAGAGGATATGTTCAAGACTTGCAGTTCGTGAAAGAGGTAAAGGTCGTGATGCCCCTGTGTTGTGAGGTGTCAGCCCTGAACCCAAGCTTTGTCTTTGGTTTTGGCACTGTGACTGCCATGTTCTTCATTCATTTTTAGCCAAGGTTTTTGTTTTAGATCCTTTTACTTAGTCTAATACTCCACTATTTCACTTCTCTGAAATTCTCAATAGTCCTGTGATGGGTTGGACCCCTTGGGAAGCCACCTGCTGTGCTGAGATACCACTGAGTCTGCCTGTTCTGCCAGCATGGGCCCTCTTTAACCTGTCTTGCTGAGCCAGGCTCTTAAAACCCCCTCTAACACACACACAAGCAGGGCCAAACCCAGCTGCAGATCAGCTCTGGGAAGACTCAGCTTAAGGGACTTGCTGCAGCACTCCGATATCCATCTCCCTTGGAGTGCAGACCCAAAGATATATTATGAAATTCTCCCTCTCCCTCAATGTGGAGAGAGGTGTGCACACTTCTTCCCTCCACCCCCACTTAGATATTACAGAAACTGGGTTTAATAATAAACAAAACACATTTTATTAACTACAAAGGGCAATTTTAAGTGGTAAAAGGGGTAACAAACAGAACAAAGCAGATTACTAAACAAATGAAATCAAATATGCAAACAAAGCTTGTTTCATTAAAGAAACTGGTTACAAATAGTATTTCTCACCCTTGATATTGTTGCAGGCAGTTTGCAAAGTTTCTGTGGTTCAGAGTTCCAGTTATATTCGTTTTCAGACTGGACCCCGTCTCAGGCTGGACTCCTCCCCTGCCTTCCCTTTTGCAGTCTTTCTTCTGGGGCAGACAGGCCATGGAGAGGAGGAGTCGTGTTTGCCTTCCTCCCCACCCTTTAATAGGATTTACAGAAGGTGGGAATCCTTTGTTTCCCAAACTTCACCCCCTTCCCTTATAGTGGAAAGTTACAAGAAGTCCCAGATAATGTTTTAGTATTGGGTCACAAGACCTCCTGACTCTGTAGGACCACAGAGTCCATGAGTCCAGAGACCAGAATCCAGAGTCCATGAGTGGCAGTATGGAGCGTCCACAGGAAGGCCAAGCTTTTCACAGTATATTGTCCTCGCTGATGGGCCATCCCCCCTGTCTGGCTTTTCCATTGTTGTACCTGAAGTGTTAACAGTAGGCGTCACCCAAAATAGCATGGTTGAAATACAGATACATAGTCAATATCCCTAACTTCAGATACAGAAATGATACAGGCATACACATTGTATAGTCACATTCAGTAAATCATAACCTTTCCAATGATATCTCACATGAGCTATCTGACATAAAATACATCTGAGTTATGTCATATTCATATCATAAGCATCTTTTCATAAGGAATATGGAATGCAATGTCATAAGTCACTTTAGGGAAAAATCTTTGATTTCGAGCCAACTCCATTTTTCAATTTTCTTTCCATAGAATATTACCCCCATTGTCACAGAACATGATCAACAGCTTTTTTGGTTTTTCACATTTCACAGCCAGGGCTTTATAATAAGTTTAACTTATCATTTGAGGCACAATGACCATCAGCACTCTAAAAATGGCTGTTTCCCTTTTTCTATCATGACGTGGACTATAGTATTAGCTTCGATTTTTGGCATACCTCATAAAACCTTTGTCTTGAGTCCATAGTTCTTGCCATTCTTTCATAAGTTCCTTCATGACCACACTTCTAAATTCTTGTCTACTTAAGGGTGTCTTAATAGCTACCTTCTCATTTTTTTAGAGCATGTTTTGCCGCTTTCTCATTCTTCTCCTTTCCAGGTATTCTGATCTGTGCTGGAAGCCGAGCTACTGTTACACAGTAACCTGCTTGCATTATTTCCATCGTTGGGATCATTATTTTACTTTATTATGTTATTTCTGCTGTCTGATGTCCCTGTTCTGATTGTTATTACGCCTGACAGGGAATCAGATAAAATTACAGTCGCAGCCCGTCACACATCTCTTATCTGGGTTAGGGCCAACATTATCCCCATTAGGGCAGCCATCAGACTGGCCACACCATTTAATAGCCTTTTATATTTCTGGATTCCAAGACTAGGAACACAGAAGGCAGTTCCGGCTCTCATCATGCTGTTAGCTTTTGACCCGTCTGTATAAACTTGGCAAACCTGGCCCCATTTTTTCATAAATAAATACAGAAATGTCAGTGAGCATAATGCGTGGATTTTTTCTTTCCCTCTTTTCCCCCGCCCTGCAATGCCAAAGCCACAAATGGGGGAATAAATGTCCAGCTGCTATGTGATTTCCATAATAAAAATTTTTAGTTCTCTCAATTTTTCTTTCTTATATAGTGCCTTTGCCCATTTTTTCAACCTGCTAATATGAGGAAGTCTGAGGCAATCCATATAATTTTGTCTAGTAAGCTCCCAGCAATGCTTATAAATCTTTTTGCGCACTTCTCTATTCGTGTTTCCCTTTTACCTTTGCCCAAAAGGTTAAATCTAATAGTTTCATCCTTATAGATATAGGTGCTTCTCCAGTGGCTATTTGCGAGACACACTGGTGTTGTTATCATTGCACCATATGCCAGTCACACAGCTTGGGCTTGAAGCAGTTCAAAATTTCTAAGAGGTGTTTTTGAGGCTGAACCAAAGCTTGGAATCTATAATCTAAAACTGGTTTTATCAATGCTCTATACATCATCATTAATACCTTCTTATCTGCACCCCCACTTGTTTCCAGCTACACTTTTAAGAAAGTGCATCCTACTTTTACACTTTTGTAGGATATTATCTATGTGACTTTTCCAAGTTAATTTATTATCAAAGACTAGGAACATAAACTTTTGAACGATCTGAATTTTGTCACTGTAAAGAAATAAGTCCCATTCTGCCCTAATTTTCTTCCTCATTAAAAGCATTCCCTTTGTTTTTACAAGTGAGAATTTCAATTCCAAATAATTTCCCCACTTGGAGATTCTCTGGAGTGCCTCATTGGTTTTGTCTAGGGCTATTTTAAATCTTTTATATTTGTTCCAAATAGCACAGTCATCTGTGAAAAGGGAAATACCTATTCCTGGCTGCACACTTTCCAGGAGATCATTTGTCATACTGGAAAACAAAGCAGGACTCATAATATTTCCATGTGACGTTTCATTTGTAAGTATGTAGGATTTTGATAACACGGTTGTCACTTAAAAAGTCCCTTATCCACGAAAGCATTCTCCCTTTTATTGCAATTTTGGCTGATTTACATGGGAGGCCTTTCCCTCATAGCATGTCATATACTTTTTCAGTATCCAGAAAGCCTATTATAAAGTTATTAGCACTCATGCTTTTTTGAATCTTCATGTCTAGTTTCAGTATATGATCAGCTGTGCATCTTCCTTTTCTAAAACCATTTTGTACCTCAGTTGTCATATCACTTTTCTCCACGTATTCCATTCATCTTACAGTTATACTTTTTTTCATGATTTTCTCCATACCTGATGTTAAGACAATAGGTCCATAAGCATTAGCGCATGTGTATACCTTGTTAATTGGTATCACCTATGCCTATTTCTATTCTCCTGGCAGCAGTCCTTTTTTCCGTATATCATTATATTACTGCAACAGAAGCTTTTGAATCACTTCTGACAAGGGTTGAAGCATTTAGTTACATATATTAGTCGTTCTCAACCAGGGGTACGCATATCCCTGAGGGTATGCAGAGGTCTTCCAGGGGGTACATTAACTCATCTAGATATTTGCGTAGTTCTACAACAAGCCTTATAAAAAGCAGTAGCGAAATCAGTACAAACTCAACTTTCATACAATGACTTGTTGATACCGATCTATGTACCATATGCTGAAATGTAAGTACAATATTTACATTCCAATCAATGAGAAAGTAAGCAATTTTTCAGTATTAATCTGCTGTGATACTTTTGTATTTTTATGTCTGATTTTGTAAGCAAGTAGTTTTTAAATGTAGTGAAAACTGGGGTACTCAAGACAAATCAGACTCCTGAAAGGGGTACAGTAGTCTGGAAAGGTTGAGAGCCACTGACTTATATTATCTTCACCTGTCATTTAATAATGCAGTTATCTTCAATAAAAATACTCCTCACTCCCATTACTTTCATTGTTTTGATTCACACCACTATTGACTTTTGGAATTCTTTTTCTAAAATGTCTGCCTTTTCTAAGTTGGAGACCTCAATTTAATTGATTACAATATGACCAGATATAGATTTACTTTTACTTTGAATTCCATTCATTCATTGACTTGCCTATATACATATATGAATTTTTGTAAAATTTTTCATAGACATTTCTCTAACTATTTTTGGGGTCTTTTTGCTAATCTTTTGTGCCACTACCTTGCATATTTTACAATTCATTGTGTGTTTTGTTTGCTTATATGCCTTATTTTTTCCTTGATTGCTAATTTGCAATCCTCTTTCCCCCAGGGAATGGGATTTCTAAATTGAAAGCAATCTAACATTTTGTAGAGTCAGATCAGCTGCTGCTATAATTCCTTTTATTACATTGTTATAGAATTTTCCTAGGTTGTCACTTGTACAGCTGCTGCATAAATATTCATCACTTTTTATCTTGAAAAGGCCCCAATCACCTTCTTCAAAATTATAGCTAAGAACTCTTTTTGTGTTTTTTTGATATTTTTTCAGTGTTGGTACTTAGTAAGCATAGGGAAGTGATCACTTGCCATTTTGTCTGTTACTAGCTATATTAATTGCTACAATTCCCAGATCCAGAACAGAAAAGGATCCATGTACTCAATTAAATCTAGTAGGTTCTCTTGTATTCCATATTACTAGGTTATCCATACCAGTACATTGTTCTGAGCATTTATCATTTAGGTTGGTTGTCTTACTTCCCCTCATTATGACTATTAATGTCTCTGGAAATTATGAATGGGTTTTTGAAATTCTTGATTAATGTCTAGTTCTAAAAGAACTCATTTTAACATTATAATTCCGTACATGTGTTTTTGTTCTACATGGGAATCTCAAAAGCATTATCTTCAAAACTTAGTTTCTGTGTATCCATTTTGATGTACCTAAATCCCTTATACGCACACACACACACACAGATCCCCTACCCCTCCTCCTCTGGTGTTCTCTCAATCCTCCCAGAATATACCATATCCTGGTAGATTGAATAAAAGTTTATTTATTAGCCATGTTTCTTGCAGACTCGGAGGTGGAGGCCGCTCACAGACTCGGAGGGGGAGGAGCTCCTCATTGAACCCTGTTGGGCGGAGCCATACCATGCTCAACCCTCCTGCTGGAAGGAAGTGGGTGGGACCAGAAGTATGAAAGGTGTGCCGGAGAACTCAGTTAGAAGGAGGGGTAGCTCAGTGGTTTGAGCATTGGCCTACTAAACCCAGGGTTGTGAGCTCAGCCCTTGAGGGGGCCATTTAGGCATATGGGGCAAAAATTGGTTGGATGATTTTAATTGGGGATTAGTCCTTCTTTGAGCAGGGGGTTGGACTTCACTAGATGATCTCCTGAGGTCCCTTCCAACCCTGATATTCCATGAGGCAGATGGCTCCTGAGCTGGGAGGCCACTGCAGATCCTGAGGGCTAGCCAGGGCCATTTACAGACCTAAGCACAGAGGAGCTGCAAGCCATGACAGAGGCCTTCTTCCCCAATGACTGGGATGGGAAGTGGCTCAGCAGTAGCTCACCCCTGTGTGGCTGCAACACTGACAGCAAGCAAGTATTTTGGCACCTCTGGCCCCCATGGGTGTGGTGCCCCCCCATTGCTCCTGGCCCCTGTGGGTGCCCCCCTTTGCCTGGCCCCCATGAGCTCCTCAGGCTCCCCCTTCACCCATAACCCATGCACTGTGCCCCCACCCCCATACTCCCCCTCCTGCACCCACATTGGGAAACTGACCTGGATGCACAGAGCAACTGGCATTGCTGCTCATTCCCCCTCTTCGAATGCTGCTCCTCTGTGCACCCCTAGATGCTGGGAGTGGGGGAGCAAGGGGAGTGATGTCAGGGAGTCCTGCATCCAGGTCACTTTCCCCTCCTGGGCTGTGTAAGGGGAGGATAGGAGAACAGCCACCCAAGTGGGGAAAGTGACCTGGATGCATGGAGCACTTGGTGTTGCTCCTTGCTCCCCTGCCCCTACAGCTCCCTAGAGGGCCATGGAGGAACATTGGGGTGAAGAGCTGTCACCTCTTGCCTCTCTCCCACCCATGTTCCTCTGCTGGGAGGAAGCAGGGAGAAATCTGGGTCCCCCCCAGCACTCCTCTTCCTGCTGGTAACAGCTTCTGACTCTACACCGACAGTGCACAACTGTTGACCATGACTCCCCTGGGTGGCTCACCACTAAGGCCAGCCCTGCTCTGAAGAGCTTGCAATCTAAACAGACAAGGCAGACAAAGGGTGAGAGAAAGGAAGTACTATACCCATTTTATAGATGGGGAACTGAAGCACATAGAGTAACAAGTAACATGCTTGAAGTCACATGGGAAGCCTGTAACACAGTCAAGAGGAGACCCTAGATCTCCTGTGCCCTATTCTGGTGCCATAACTATAAGATCATCAGAGGCAGAAAGACTGGCTTCTTGTGCTATGCCATTGGTCTCCTTCCTGTCTGCGCACATGGTTCCCTCAAAAGCTTTATTACCACAGGCTGAGTCCTCCAAGGCTGCAGAGAGGACTCTGAAGGAAGTAATGATGCTTGAAGTAGCATTAACCGTATTGCTATTAACTCCTAATCAAATATCTGAGAGGCCAGTGGGGGATGATGCCATGGAAACTGCTTGGTCTCTGGTTATTCCCTGCCCACAAACCCTCAAATAACCAGCTCCTTAGAATGCACCCACAGTTGGACTTCTGCCTGGGATCCCTGGGTTCTGCTACTTTCTGGGCCTTCACACAGATTGGTGTGCAGTATCAGAGGGTTAGTTGTGCAAATTTTACACCATCCACTAAGGATTAAACAAAGACTGTGAATGGCTTGCCAACTGCAAAAGTAGTTTCTCCTCCCTTGGTGTTCATACCTCAACTGCTAGAAGAGGGCCTCATCCTCCCTGATTGAGCTAACCTTGTTATCTCTAGACTGATTCTTGCCTCCATATTTATGCCTGTCTCTGGAAATTTCCACTACATGCATCTGACGAAGTGAGTCTTCATTCACAAAAGCTTATGCTCCAATATGTCTGTTAGCCTATAAGGTGCCACAGATTGGTGTGTGCCTGTCACAGGGTGACTGGCCCCTTTAAGAGGTTATGAGTGCAGCCCCACCTGTGCCTCACTCAGCTCTACTCCCCAGGTGGGGAATGTTATCACTGTCATATGACAGGTTGGTCATGGAGCTTCTCTTTGACCAGACCCAGTGATAAAAGAGAAGCTTCCAGAAAGCTAAAGAAGGCAAGAGAGGGTAGCCAGCTTGCCGGAGGCCTGCTAACCTCTTCCAGCCCAGGAGGGATCGGACAGAGTAGAAAGGGGCCAGCCTGGAGAAGCTGATGGAGGGCTGCAGCTGGCTTGAGTTCCCAGTACAGAGTCTGAGAAGGAGAGCCGTGGGACTCCTGATCTGAAACCTGCATGAGTTATCCCTACTGAACCCAGAAGGATGGGAGGAAAGGTTGGACTTGACTAATCTGACATACTGTAAGAGACTTAACAAATGAGACCCCCTCACAGGGGAAATCTCAGTTTAAAATAGTCTGGCCTGGGAGTGGCTTCTTACAAGGGCAGCGCACTGGCAGGCCCACGCTGTGCTATGGCGGGTGTCGGAGAGATGGCTGCCTGTCACAGCACCCGTAGCTGAGCTTCTGCTGGATCCCAGGGAAGGACAAACAATATCATGGAGGCAACACTCCCCTGTCCCACACCCCCAGGGGGAGTTCCAGACGAGCTGGGCTCCTTCTGCTCACATAAGTGGAGGGGACAATTTCAGCCCTTGAGATTTTCTGTGCTTGTGTGACTCTGAAAGGGTCTCTGTGCCCCACTGAAATAGACTCTCTGTGTGCATGGTGGGGCAGGGGACATGTCTCAATGCACAAGGGTTTGGCTTACAGTTCTAGCTGGGCTCGGGCTCCCTGAAGCCCCTGCCTTTGCACCACATGATGAATTATGAACAGCTTCACAAAGGGAAAAGGGGAATTGGGGAGAGGGGAATTAATTAACTTTCCCCATCAACTGAAATCTCTGCGATCCCCTTATTTCCCTATTGGAGCATATTGGGGGTGCTGCTTCAGGCGCCTCACACAAGGGAAAGCTCCCAGAGCAGGGGAGGGAATGAATGACACACTGTTTCCTCATGCCGAATGCCCAACCTGAGCCTTCCAAGAGTCAGATTTGTTTTTGTTGGCAAGTTTTTCCTCTGGGACAAATATATCAGGCCTAAAAGCAGCTCAAAAAGGATACTGGGAGAGGCTCCAGCTTTGAATACCGAGGTACTCCTGGCTCGCCCGTGGCTGCAGTTGCTGAAGGGAGCGGGTAAACTGTCTCTTGACTAGTAGCAGTTCCTCCAGAGGGCAGACGAGCCCTCTGTGGGTGAAGGAGGAAGCTTGCTCTGAGACAGCACCTGATACATGACAAAAGGCTGTGATGTGCATTCCTCCAGTGCTAGCCTCACCTCTCAAATCAGTGTCTAAATGGTATGGGGCCCCAGCTGAAGCAGCTGGTTTCTCCCGGTGGTTTTTCTGTTTAGTTTCACTTGCTCATTAAAACTGGCACTGAAGGTTGAGCTTAACTGTGCCAGGCCAACAACGGGGAGCTGTGAAGGTCTTGGGAGGAGGAGGGCATGAGTCCCCTATAAATAACACATGAATAACGGTAGGGGTGGTTTTTTTGCCATGGCAACCAGTAACTGTTGCCATATTGCCAACCCCCAGCGTTCAGAAGTCATGAGTCCAGCCCTCAGAAACGATGAGACTTAAAAAAGAATAAAGTTGGATTCTCTTTATTTGTTTTCTGATTTTTGAGCCCTTTCAAGCTTTTTCTCTGCAGCCATGAGCTTTAGAAATTTTTTCTTTTCAATGATCGCTGAGATTCTCATATAGTCCTTTAACTTTGGGAGCTGGAGGTTTAAAAAGACTATCAAATATTGCAAAACTCATGATAAAATCATGAAAGTTGGCAACTCCGCCAAGTGGTTCTATTCTACACCATTTTCCAATGGCTGGACAACACTTGATTCCTTCGGTTCCCATAGAGCATTCCTATTACCTCCAGCAGATGGTAGCAGTGTCCTTTCAAATGTCTCTTCACCTAGATAAATTATTAGCCACTCCTGTTTTCCTGGTTGCTGCCGAAGGTTCATGCATGAGGTTCAATACCACTCTCTTTCCTTGGATCAAAGTGCATCACTTATCATTTGCATGGGATCTCTAAGTCCTGGGTTATGCTGTTTACAAGTCATCCACAGATACATTGTGATCACTTGATTTCCCCCCAGTATGTGGCATCACATTATCAGGCACTGACACAATGTTGTGATGCAAAGATTAAAATGTTGCTATGTTGAGATAGGGTGATTTTGTCCTGTGAGCATCTCACAGGGTTATGGCACTCAGCCCGTTGTGGATGTTAGTGGAACAGATGTAATGATAATAAAGGAAAAGGATTTTTCCTAATAAAAAGGTATAAGGCAGCTGAGGCACGCACCCAGACCAGTTGTGTCTACAAAACAGATGTAAAACAAGCTACCCTCTGCTTTTGCAATAACTCCCCTGTTGTGCTGATATAATACACTGGCTTAGTGCACACAGTTATGTTGCCTCCTAATCAGCGGGCCCAGCAAAGATCCCAGAAAGCCTCTTACTTACAGCTAGAGCTGGTTGAAACTTGGAATTTCCATTTAGCCGGGTCTAGGAGTGCTGACATTTCAAATTGTTTTGCTTTTGTTCTGAAACAGAAGGAAAGCAGATATTTTTGAAATTTCCTGTGAAATGGAATGTCTGAAAATACTGGGTTTTGGACCATTTTTTGTTCTGGAACTTAAAAAAATTTGTTTTAAATTTTTGTTACGGCTCTTTTCCTTGTTACATATTTACAATATATCATGACCTGTGAGTAGGAGTAGTCGTGTATACTATGACATAATGATTGAAATATTCTAGCTTTATTTTATTTTTAGCACTTTTATTTTGATGTTTTTGCAGTGTCAGACCACTTCATTACAATACAAACAGGAGATTGCTCAGGGAGGCATGAGGGGTGGGAAGATATGTCAATCAGGACCAAGTAGCAGCTGCTTTTAATAATTTTATAAATAAAATAAAATAGGTCAACTATTTTGTCATATTATGACATGTCAGTAATAGTAGTAATGAATATTATTTTGTTTCAAAATATTTTTTACTGAAAGAATTCTCTTTGAAATAGATGTTTTTGGGAACATTTTAGTTTTGACAAATGGGGCATTTTTCATTGAAAAAATACTTTCCATGAAACATTTCTCAGCAGTTCTACTCACAGCTAAAGGAGAGGTCACAGGAGAAGAGCTTGCACTTATGGTGGTGAAGATCCTGGGTTCAATCCCAACTGATGATGTATTGTGCTTAACAGCAGGATGGATAAATTCTAATAAACTTAATGATGTATCATATTGGCGTGGAATGTTAGTCGTACAGGCTCAACATGATTTAACCATCAGTAAAAAGAATGAGAGCATTTTAGTGAGGTCTTAGCAGTTCACTTATGAACATGGTGCTAAACATGATGAGATAGCAGTTTGGCCTATTAAAGAATGTACAGTACAAATTAAGATAGCCATTGCATTCATAACTAAATTAATAACCTCACTATCTCACTAGAGATAATGCCTTCTGATATTTATTTATTTTATTAATTTATATAGGGCCATCCACACAGGCACGACTTGTACAAATCATAATAGCATGCCAAAAACTAACATTCTGCATGCAAGATGTGCATTCTATGTAAGCACCGAAAAGTGAGGGGAGGGTGTTATCACCAAGGTAGTGGGACCAGTGAGATACATGGTAGAGGTAAAAGGGAAGAATATATTGCCTTTCTATTACAAGAGAGGAAAAAGTCACTGAAACTGGTGAGCATGCAACTAATCTATCTATCTCAGGTACTTATATGGCCCCCATGACCATAACACCTCACAGCCTTTAATGGATATATCTCCCCACTCTGAGGTAGGGCGATGCTGTTGTCCCCACAGTGGTGGAACCACAGGACAGAGGATAACTTTTTTCAAAAGCACTTCAGTGACTTAGGAACCTAAGTGCCATTGAAAGTCAATAAGACTTAGGCTTTGAGTACCTACGTCACTTTGGAAAATATTAGCCCGAGAGTAGGAGACTAGGGGCCAATTTATTAGAGATATTTAGTCACCTAATGATGCAGACAGGCACTTTTGAAAATTCCACTAGGGCCCAGATTTTCAAAGGGATTTTTTTCTCCCTAATCACTGTCAGGTAGGGGTTATTGTATGCCCCAAAGCATGAGGATTTATATCATTTCTAGAAATATATTTATATTGTCTATCTAATTGTGTAACTGAATTATTGAAAAGCCTCTTTTCTCCCCTTATGTGACCTCCCTTAATTTTACTCTCCCTCTGTTATTTGCTATTCAACTCTGAAGCATTTTGAGAAATGGGGGGTCTGAAGAAGTCTATATGGGATGAAGTTGTGGTGTGCATTATTCTGAGGCTCTTATACATAAAATACGCTTACTGATTTCCCCAGTTAAAGGCTTTTGTTAGCTCCCGAGGAGTACAATGTGGGGAGTATCAGAAAAGGTCCATTCCCCCCACAAGACTGTCTGTTGAGGGTCTCCTGGTCAGGAGTTACAACGCCAGTTGGCAGAGGGCACCATATACCATAACTCTCATCAGGTCTGACACTCTCCTTGCCGCAAGTCCCTGTTGTCATATTCTGTATATAAAAGATGTCATGTAAGGTGTCACATGCAAATTGGTAACATGCTGGTCATCAATATTATTGTTTGGTTTGTGTATGGGTGGTGTACAAAGAATTATAGGTGTGCACTGGAATTATGTTCTTCAGATGTGTTTGGCAGACAGTGCCTAGACACAGCCTGTCCTAGACAAAGGAAAGCTGTTTCACAGGCTGCACTGTGTCTCCAATATAAATTAAGCAAGGAGTAACCTAAGACAATGCAAAGCACATTTACATGCAAGGTAAACAAAGCCATCACAAACAAGTGGGGGAAGGTAACCACTTAACCATCTCGATGGGAGATAGAGACCACACCCCCAGGAAGCCTTCCTGCCCCTTGAAACAGGGTCGATAAACTTTGGGAAAATACATGCAGAGGCAAAAAGCCATTTTATCATCCTTCACCAGAGGAGACTAAGAAACCAAATGTTAAGGCTGGCCAGCATGTTGCAAGAAGGACTGTGGTGAGAAAACTACTTTGAACAAAAGACTAGTTGTTAAATTAGATTTTAATCTTAGAAGCATATTTTTTCCGTTTGTATGTTTGTAACTATGTGTGATGGGGTGTACAAACCTCACACTGGTGAAGCGAGGGGTAAGGCGTTGCTCTGGACACAGGAGGCCATGTCCCACTGTCCCTGCTGGGGATGCTCACAGTGGAGGGAGAGCTTGGAAGAAAGCAGCTCTGCTCAGTCTAGGTGGACAGAGCAGGAGAGCAGTTTGGTATTGCTTGCAGCATCCTACAGAAAAGCTGCTGAGCCCAGGCCTTATGGTCAAGCTGCCACAGACCCTTCAATTGCTGAGGATGATAAGCCACCGCAGATTGAGGGAGTCCCTCTGGAAAGTGACCCAAGTGAGCTCCACAGTGGACCCCAAGGCAGACCAGGGGCACCAGCGGAGGAACTGACGCTGAGGTAGGAGGTGTCCCAGGGAGCAGGTGTAGCAACATCCGCCCCCTAGGGCTGCACATTTTGGATTGTTGTTTCTTTGGGCTCTGGGTTGGAACCTGGTGGAGCATGGAGGGTCCAGGTTGCCCTGCCCCTGGCCACTGACTCTCACCATTGGGTAATACAACCATTGACTCCAGCTGTGAGGAGAAGCGACAATTGTCTCTCACCACTGGGTGACAGTCTAGACCAGTGGTTCTCAATCCATTTAGCATTGTGGGCCACATATGTGGCTCACAATATGTTATGTCGGCTGCATCCAATAGTACCTCTGTGGCCCTGAGGATGTCACATGGGCCACAGCTCTATGCTGATTGGGCCGCAAGTGGCCTGCAGGCTGCAGATTGAGAACCACTGGTCTGGAGTATTGCCACTAAGTGGTACTGCCGGCCTTGGACTCAAAACTCTCTTTGATACCATCTCTATCCCATTCCTTCTACTTGGTATCACTTAAATCTAGGTTCTATTGTTGTTGTTAAACTTGTCTTACGTTTACAAAATGGCCTCCGTGTTTTATATTAAACTAAAGGGTAAATCCTCAGCAAATCTAGCAAGATGGTGGGTTTTCTGTCTCTTGGGAGTCAGTGAACTCAGTAACTACTGTGAGGGTCCAGTGAGAGGGACTGGGCACTACAGGGGTGACAGTTTTGGGAAGACGGTACTGGAGGGGAGTTGGTGTCACCCTGCAAGGAGTAACCAGACTAGTGGGAGCCAGGGTGAGGCCATTGTGCTATGGGTATACTATAGGTGGCAGGCTCTGAGCCAAAGCTGCACAGCACAGAAGTAGCCATGACTACAGGGCAGATGCTAATACCCCCTAATTCCACCATCTGATGGAAACAACAAGCTGTACGCATTCGTCTTCCCTCCCACGATTATCTAAAGAACTTTTAGCTTTTGCAGACAACTTGTTAACCTTGTGGTGAGGGGTTTTTTTTGGTTTTTTTGTTTTTTGTTTTTGCAAAATCCATGAATGCCCTGCCTTTCAACTGCTGGCACTTTATGTGCAATGGTGGTCCCTTTCTGATGGGATTTTAAGTACACACAGCTCCTGAAAGGAACTAATAATGAGACCTATTTGGTGTTGGTCTACTTCCTAGTGACACATGGACCCATTCAAAAACACACTTGGCGTGAGTCTCATTTACACTTAGGCCTCTTTGCACTACTCTGGCAGTGAAAAGGGGCCTTTAAGGGGAATAGGTTATATGTATATGTTTTGTAATAGAGCGAGATATGTCTGTATCAAACTGTGAACTCCATCTTGGATTGTAACCTTCATTTTGAAGTGTAATCTCCACTTTGGATTAGAATATCTGTTTTGTATTAGGGGTTTGACTCCTAGTTGATTGCTCTGTGATGGCTTCTCAGGCAGTCAGACTAGGGCTATCAGCTTGGATTGTCTCTCAACCACTGGCCCACTGCCATGGCATAATGGACTCTGTCCACAGAAGCCTGTCTGGGGGAAAGGGCTGGAATTTCTCATCTGGAGCACATAGGTCAAAAGGGACAGAGATTGTATTTAAGTGGTGGTGGGGAGTGAATACAAGCAAGAGGACCAGACCACCACCAAACACAAGAAGAAGGCAAGAAGGGCTACTTACCCTATGGACATAGACCGAACCAGACTTACTGAAGGGGTTAGCGCAGAACGGGGGTTGTGTTCATGGTTTTGTTGTTTTTCACAGGTCTAGAACTCTCTAGGGCTTTCAGAAATAAAATGTCTGACCTTAAGATAGTCTTTTACTAAGTCTGTGCTCCTGCCATGTTGTCCCTGAAGAGTTTAACTAGAAAACAGAGCTCCTGTAGCTAGGTGGACTCTGGAGAAAATATATCTAAGCTACTGGGAGTTTGGGAGGGCAGAAGCAGTGGTTTAAGGTGGCTGGACTGTGTAATCCCATGACACAAGAAGGGTGTTGGACACCAGGTCTGCACTGGGAATGTGCCCGAGAGACCCAAAGGTAGGAACAGTGATCAGCCACTTCCCAGGCCCAGCAGGCTTAGCAGCATAGGCGACCCAGCACCTGGGTCCACTTACAACACAGTGGAGTCCTTCCAGTGGGGCCCTGCACCTGGAAGACCTTTGTACTGCTAGAATGGTGCAAAGGTACCTTAGTGTAAATGAGAATCAGGTCTAATATGTGTGGCAGTCTCTGAGACCCCCCCCAGACTGATTGAGAGCATGTGGACTGAAGTGAGAGGAAGAGGTCCAGTGGTTGGGGCATTGGCCTAGAAGTTGGGAGGCCTGGGTTAAAGTTCCTGTTCCACCACAAAAGTCTGGTGTGTCCTTGGGGAAAGTCACTTAGAGTCTCTGTGCCTCAGTTCCCCGTTGTGGGATAATAGCATTGCCCTGCCTCGCATGGGTGTTCTGAGGATAAATATATTGAAGACTGGGAGACACACAGCTACTATGGCAATGGGTGGGGAGGGCATGTAAGTAGCTAAGATACTTGGGAGAGAGACCTCCTCTCTCACAACCAGAAATGGCCCTGTGAGCAGTGTGGAAGCCCTCTGGCTTGCCCAGAGATGGAAGCAGTGCATGTCTCCAACGCAATCAGAAGAGTGACTGCAGCATGCATAGACACACAGAACCTAGTGTCGATCTGTCTAGCTTGAATAACGATAGCAGTGAAGCTGTGGCAGCGTGGGCTAGCTGCTTGAGTACTTACATGGGATCTCAGATACACTTGTACAGTGCATGCTTCTGTGGCCTCACTGCTATTATTATTTGAGCTAGCTAGATCAAAGGTAGCTCGCTTGCATCTACATGTGCTGCAGTCACACTTCTGATTGCAGTGGAGACATAACCTGCATTGTACCTGTTGTAGGGTATACTTCATTCTCCAGGGTTTACCTTTCACTATAAGAAGTTCCACAAACAATCTAAATAAAGCAAGGCCAAGATGAGGCTGCTAAACTTACTTGCTAAACTTGGAAATAATCTGACCAGAATAGATAGCAATGTTTAAATGATAGGCCGTTTAGGATAACTGACATCATATGCTCTGGTTAACATACGGGGGAAACTATATTTACTTTACCTCTTAGAAACTTGACATTTAACAAATTGCTAACCAAACAAACTTTTAAGAGGAGGTTTGTATGGCTATCTTTGGCATACAACAGTTTAATCATTCATAGACGTTTTTATGGTCTTGTATTTCATTGCTATGAACATTGATGATACCCTGTATTACTGCGGAAGCTAATCTCATAAAATGTAATTACATAATATACTATGAACAAAGGACACCATAAATTCTAATGCCATGCACTGTCACTCTGAAAATGACATAGTGAAAATAAGTATGACTCCCTATTGCAGTAAAACAGTCTCAAAGCAACTTGATCTGAAGAAGGAAAGAATTTGTAAAAGATCAAATAAATCTTTCTTGGCTCCTCATTCTCCTACCTTTCCCCAGGCTGCCTTTTTATGCTTGGGATAATCTTCCATTGGCTGCGTGCCAATCAGCCACCCTCTCTTGGTTCAAATCCCTCTCATTAATCACTGTTCTTCGCAGAGGCATTTCAACAATACAAAATAATGTGAGCTGCTTTTTTGATGGGTTAAGCAGTTGTGCTGTTTCTTCCCCACACAGTAAGAGCAACAACATTCTTTCAACTGAACATGACTTGTTTTAGATTAAGGACAACAGCAATACGAAAGTACAAAAGTAAAGTTTTTAGGAGCAAGCACTGTTTGTTTGTCTTATCTGTAACCACTCTGAGAACAAAATGGCTGCTGGCTCTGCACATAGGCTAAGGAGATCCGCAAAGGGAGTCAGGTGCCTAAGTCCAACATTTAAGCACCACTGAGATCCTTGACTCCCTGCTAAGCTGCATCTGCCTAACTCTGTTGGTACCTAAATTCCTTAGGCATCTCGGTTTCCACAGTTACACATGCGCCAAACTGTCCTGATTCTGCTGATCAGATCAGCATCCCATCTCACATCTAAGCCCCACCATGAGATTCATAAACTAGATGTGGAACTTGATCTGGTAGGTGTACTCAGTCACTGGGCTCTGCAAAAAAAAACAAACAAAAAAAAAACAACCTCTGGGAGCAAATGTATGTTTCCTAATATAGCCAATAGCCTGGTGGTTGGCACACCACCATGGGATGTGTGAATCCTCACTCTGCCTAATTTGGAGCAGGGACTTAAACCCAAGTTTCCCACATTTCAAGAGAGTGCCCTCATCATTAGGCTATTGACTGTAGTGCGAGGGAAAGCAACCACTCTCATAAAAGGCCTGGCTTAGGTGCTGCTCAACACTGGAATGTCTAAGTCTTCTTTAAAAACAATGAGGAATCTGATGGCACCTTAAAGACTTCCAGATTTATTTGGGCATAAGCTTTCGTGAGTAAAAACCCCACTTCTTCAGATGCATGGAGACATCCATGCATCTTTAAGGTGCCACTGGACTCCTTGTTGTGTTTGTGGATACAGACTAACACGGCTACCCCTGTGATACTTGTAAATCTTCTTTGTGGATCTAGCCCCAAGTTCTTAGCAGATTGTACAATGCTATTGTTTTACCAACATTACTGTGTGCCTTGGCAATATGGGTGGTGAGGCAGTGCACAGCAGGATGCTGAATGCACTTCACCAGTGTTATTCTAGAAGGATCTTGGGAATTCATTAGAGAGATTGTGTCACCAATGTGGCAGTGTTGCCCTGCATAGGTCGGCAGACTGTGGACTGAATCATCAGATAGCGATAGCTATGAAGGTTTGGCCCTGTCATCAAACTATCCCATGGCAGAAGTGCTAGGTGTGTCTTAGTTTGGACTCCACCTGGAGGGAAGATAAGATGAGAAGGAGACAGAATGACTTATCACAGAACAATTGAAAGGATGCTGTCCTTATAGAGACTAACATCTTGCTCTGTGCAGTGGGGAAAAAATGGGTTGCATCATGTGCCAGTAGGCACAGGAGATTTTAGTCTCAGCTGAGACGTTGATGTCTTTATTTGCCTGTAAAGTGCTTTGCACACCTACCATTAGGGTGTATTATAACAATGTTACCTCTTTTGGGCTGAGTGGTTAGCCAAAAATTCTGAGTCTAGTAGGTTGTTCCAGTTGGGAGTGGAAATTGGTGGTGGTCAGATATTGCTCTGAAACACTTTTGTTTGCATACAGAATTCTGTATGTTCTTTGTGTGTCTGAATGCGGAAGAAACCAAGGACAAAGGAGTTTTTTAGCTTACAATCAGGGCCGGCCTTTGACCAGGGCAAACAGAGCAATTTGCCCAGCGAGATGAACTGATGGGTGTGCATTTGATACCTCCCACGTGACTGGCCAGCCCACTGAGAGCCAGCTGGGCTTAAGGAGGCAGGCAGCTAGCCTGGCCAGCATCAGGGATCTAAAAACACACATGGCTGGAGAGGGTGGCCCCAAGCTGCAACTTGACTAGGCACTCAGTCAGGTAATTCCTCCAGGTGGGAGCAACAGCAGGATTGAGTGCCCAGGGCTCCCCACTCTTCTGGGACAGAAAGGCTCCTGCATTAGAAGCCCTGGGGAGTGGGCAGGACTGAGCTGAAAAAGGCTCCCAATCTGATGTCTGGGATGGGCGACTGACGGAGGAGGAGGAGGTGGCATATGTGCACTGGCAGCTTATCTTTGTGTGTCCTAGCTGGGGGCTTAAAGCAGCATTCCAGCTATCTAGTTTGTGTCATAGGATATGTCTACACTACGGGATTATTCCGATTTTACATAAACTGGTTTTGTAAAACAGATTGTATAAAGTTGAGTGCACATGGCCACACTAAGCACAGTAATTCTGTGGTGTGCGTCCATGTACCGAGGCTAGCATCGATTTCTGGAGCGTTGTACTGTGGATAGCTATCCCATAGCTATCCCATAGTTCCTGTAGTCTCCCCCGCCCATTGGAATTCTAGATTGAGATCCCAATGCATGAATGGTGCAAAAACAGTGTCGCGGGTGATTCTGGGTAAATGTCGTCACTCATTCCTTCCTCTGTGAAAGCAACGTCAGACAATCGTTTTGTACCCTTTTCCCCCTGGATTGCCCTGGCAGACGCCATAGCATGGCAACCATGGAGCCTGTTTTGCCTTTTGTCACTGTCATGTGTACTGGATGCTGCTGACAGACGCGGTACTGCAGTACTACACAGCAGCATTCATTTGCCTTTGCAAGGTAGCAGAGATGGTTACCATCCCTATTGCACCGTCTGCCATTGTTCTTTATTTTTGTCTAAATAGAGTCAGTCCTGCTAGAATTATGGTGGCAAGTCTACTAGAGAGCCAGAGAGCACAGCCGCTCCATGTCAGAGCCCCAGAGATCCGCAGAAATGATGAGCTGCATGCCATTTTAGGGGGGTTTTGTGCCCCTGCAAACAACCCCACCCGTTGCTTCCTCCTCCCCAATTCCCTCCTAGCTACCAGGCAAGTGATCCCTCCATTTGTGTGATGAAGTAATAAAGAATGCAGGAATAAGAAACACTGACTTTTTAGTGAGATAAAATGAGGAGGAGGCAGCCTCCAGCGGCTATGATAGTCCAGGCAGGACATTAAAGGGTGGGAGGGAGAGGAGAACAGTTTCCCACTGCTATGATAGTCCAGGGAGTACAGAATCTTTTCTTTAGACACAAAGGTGTAGGGGGGCTGATGGAGCTCAGGCTCCAGCTGCTGTGATGAGGATGGTTACCCAGCATTTTGTACCGTCTGCCAGGAAGGACAGGGAGTCATTTCCACTTTTACTCAGGTGCCCCCGGCCGACCTCACCGAGGTCAGCCAGGAGCATTCACCGGATGATAACCGTTTTCCACCATTTTGTACTGTCTGCCATCAGGAAAGGAAGGGGAGGGGATGCTGCTCTTCAGCGCCGCAGCACTGCGTCTACTAGAAGCATGCAGTAGACATACGGTGACATTGAAAAATGGCAAGAAATTATTTTTTTCCCTTTTCTTTCATGGGGGAGGATGGGGGGTAAATTGATAAGAGATACCCTGAACCACCCCGGAAAATGTTTTTGACCCTATAGGCATTGGGAGCTCAGCCAAGAATGCAAATGCTTTTCGGAGACTGCGGGGACTGTGGGATAGCTGGAGTCCTCAGTCCCCACTCCCTCCCTCCATGATCGTCCATTTGATTCTTTGGCTTTCTGTTATGCTTGTCACGCAGCACTGTGCTGAGTCCCTGCTGTGGCCTCTGTCTATCGTAGCCTGGAGATTTTTTCAAATGCTTTGTCATTTTGTCTTCTATAATGGAGCTCTGATAGAACAGATTTGTCTCCCCATACAGCAATCAGATCCAGTATCTCCCGTATGGTCCATGCTGGAGCTCTTTTTGGATTCTGGGACTGCATGGCCACCCGTGCTGATCAGAGCTCCACGCTGGGCAAACAGGAAATGAAATTCAAAAGTTCGCGGGACTTTTCCTGTCTACCTGGCCTGTGCATCCGAGTTCAGATTGCTTTCCAGAATGGTCACAATGGTGCACTGTGGGATACCGCCCGGAGGCCAATACCGTTGATTTGCGGCCACACAAAACCCTAATCCGACATGGCAATACTGATTTCAGCGCTACGTCTCTCATCGAGGAGGAGTACAGAAACCGGTTTAGAGAGCCTTTTATATCGATATAAAGGGCCTCGTTGTGTGGATGGGTGCAGGGTTAAATCGGTTTAACGCTGCTAAATTTGGTTTAAACGCATAGTGTAAACCAGGCCATAGTGTAGCAGGCCCACCCCTATCATCCCTTTAATAGCCCCTCTTGTCCAGGAAAGGGCTTGCTCTTTTCCCTGGCACAGCCGGCAGGAGAGTACACTTAGCTCTGGACAGACGAGCACCACGCTAACCAGGGATCCTGCTGCAGAGAGGTGACACGGGTGGGGAGGGCGGGGATGCAGAGTCACATCCTGCCCCCCCAGGGTTTGCCTGCTGAGCCCTCTCCCTCCTTCCCTCCCCACCCTGCTTGCTGGAGCCCAGGACTGGGGAGAGGTAAACCAACAGCACATGCACCAAATAGCTGGGAGCAGCAGGGAAGTGCTGCTGCTTCAGCTCTGCAGGGAGAGGTAGGGTTGGAACAGCTACTTACCCTCAGTTGCCCTATAGGAAAGGGGGAGGGTTGCCTGGGGATGGGGTGGGGGCATGACTCTAGCTGTTGGGGGGACAATCTTTAAATTGCACCCCCCTGCCCCATCAGCAGATGAAGGTCTTCCCTGCTCCCCTGGCTCAGTAGCTTCACTCGCTTGGTCAGGCAGGTGGCTGCACAGGAGATATGAGTGTGAGATCAGCTATCCCATGTGTCTCCTCCACATCTGAACAGGACTTGGAATGGAGGCCACAGTGGGTAGGGGAGTAACATGCTGACTCACTGCACTGTGCCCTGTCCCAGGGATGTTCCCAACACAGTGATTCTGTAGTTTAGTTTTAACCAAGGAGTTTCCTTATTCTTGATGCAGTATAGAAATGTGCATACCACTTTGCCCAACAGCTTAGGCAAGGCCCTGCCCCAAGGAATTTCAATATACTGCTAAGTACAAGTAGCGGAAACAGAAACAGTTAAAAAAAGAGAACCTGAGGGTGTGGATAAGCAATCCGGGATTGAATGAAAGGTAAATGCGTTCCAGGGAGGTCATAGCAGGTAGGCAGGCACCACCTGCTTCATTTCTTTACTCCTATCTCTGACTTAATCTCATATCCTGCAACCTCATTCATCCCCTGGAAGTCCCTGCTGTTAGTGTGAGGACAATGTGTGGATTGGCTCTGCCCCATCTCTCTGTTCGGTTGTGGGAAATTATGGGGGAGGCCAGATAATTTTTTAATGACAGTAGAAGTTGAGATTCAAAGAGGTCAAACTTTAAAGCTGTTAAAACAGAAACAGAGAGACAAGGTGGGTGAGGTAATATCTTTGTTTGGACCAACTTTGGTTGGTGAAAGAGAGAAGTCCTTTTGAGCTCCACAGCCCTGGAGAAGAGCTCTGTGGGGTTCGAAAGCTTGTCTCCTTCACCAACCAATCTGTAAATTTCAATTATTACTGATGGAAATATGTTTGTGGATTGGTGTGTGTATGGTGAAGTCAATAGCTAATTTCTAAGTTATCTGCAGAAAACAACACCAGCAACAAAAAAAACCCTAGAGTTTTTGAGTGCCTAAGTATCCCCTGGAAAAGTTGCCTCCCCCATGCCAAAATCTGAAATGGCATCCCTGGCAAGCCAGGAGTGGCCAGAGGGCTGTGGGAGGGCCATGGATTCTGGCAAAATGCAGCCTGCGTGTGACAGCGCGAAGCCTGCCCTGAGCCATATGCCAAGCGCCAGGCACCACAAGCCACAGCAGCACTGCAGAAGTAAGGGTGGCAATACACCATATGCCAAGTCACCCTTACTTCTGCGCTGCTGGTGGTGGTGGTGACATTGCCTTCAGAGCTGGGCACCTGGCCAGACCCACCGGTATCATGTTGATCAGCTAGTGCTTAATTTGTGCCAGGGCTGAATTCTTTTTACAGGGTCACACTGCACTTACAGGTTCCTGCTTGGGTTGCTTGCCTCTCCCTTCTTCCCTGTTCTTCCATGTGTTCTCTCTCACTCTGATCACAACAGCTAGCGAAACCCTCTCAGTCCAAACTCCTGGGAAAGTTCACAACTCCCTTTTGGCTTATGGCTGCCTGTGTGGTGGGGGCGCCAGGGGCTCCTTATTAACTCATCCTGACAGGTATGTTACGAAGGATGTGTTCACACCCAATCTCCAAGAGATTTGTGATTTATGCAGTACCTTTAAGCATAACAATATTAATGCATTGGGTGAGTGATAGAACTACAAAGATTTATATATGGTTTGACTCTGTGACACGAAGGAGCTTTTAACATGTAGGAGTAAGCGGTATTGTTTGGTATCTTATTTGTTGTTTAACAAATGTTAGTTCCAACCACATAAATCTTTAGTAAATATCCAAATATTAGATTCAATGACTGAAAAATACCCAGGCTGTACACATTATGATCCCTTGCTTTTGGTGGCACATGCAGCATTCTTATGGTTTTATATTGTCACCAGGAACATTTCAGGGTAAGACAGATAAGAGTGTAGTTTATTTCTGGTACCTGCAGACTGAGAGAGTGAGGTACTTTATTCAATGACACAGGCGGGGTATCAACCACTGCACTTGCCTGGGCGGAGGGTGAACTGCAGGAGGAGTGCTGCATCATGAGACTAGGCAACTGTCCCTGTGCTTTTAGTAGGGGACGAGTATCAGTACTCCTCCCGCCTTGCTCCCCCTTACTTTAACTCTCAAATGCAATGATGTATAAAATACAGCACTTTTTTTTTTTTTGCATCACAGCACTGAAATGTTATCGTTATCACTTTAATTCAAACACTAGGTTTACAAAGGTGAGGAAGCCAATAAAGTTTATGACTGCTAAGTCAGCAGTTTGCTGAAGTATAAAGGCAGGAGGAAGGAAAGACAGTTTCTTTGCTGTCAACCCCTCCACCTCCTCCATAAACTCTAAGTGCCACCTCTCCTAGAATATTCATTTCTCAAAGAGCTAACCATGACGCTGCTATCAGAGCTGTTCTTCCTTTGGGTCCTATCTTTGAAAGGTAAGGTCTTTGGACATTGAAAAGTCTTGTTAGAAAATGTGTGGAAGCTGATATTTTTCTAGTGGTTGAAGTGCAAAGATCAAGTGAAAAGCAGAAACTTTCAAAGCAGAAAGATGAATGGTACAATCTGCATGTATGACTCTGGATGGCACAGATGGCAATGGTTATTGCTGATCATCTTAGGTAAATGTGAACAGTACATGCCAGTGTATGGGTTTGTATCTTTCTGGAGATTGACCTCCCAGGTCTCATTCAGTTGGGATACTGAAGTTTCATGGAGGGAAGAACAGCACCAAATGGTCAGACTATACATAACCATTGTACCTTTGTGAATGTAGGCCTTAATGTCTCTGTGTTTTGGTTTATCATCTGCAAAATGGGCAGAACGATAATTCCTTTGTCATATCTACTTAAATTGTAAGCTGCTCAGGGGCAGAGACTGTATCTCAGTGTGTGTGCACACAACACCTAGAATGTCCTGATCTTGGCTAGGGACCCTAGGCAAAAAGAAAGGTGTGCATCACACTCATTAGAAAAAAACTTATATCCCAACATTCTAGAAAGTCTGGCAAAAATGCGTGGACAGAAACAAAAATAGGTAACATACATGAAACCTGCACAAAAAGATTGGTCAGTCATTTAAAACAATTCACGTAATGCCCTTATATTTGTCTAAGAACATGAATGGTTAGCTAGAGAATCACAAGTATTAAACAGAGAGAGGAAACTCAAGAATTTCCTCTGAACTCTAAAATGCTGTTGTGCCAAACACAAGAAGACTCTTAAAATAGGCAACTGCATCCAGGGGCTTGGAAGTTCAGACATATGACTTTTATTCCTTGTTCTCTAGTCACTTGAGCAAATAGTTCACTGCTGTGTACCTCTCTCCCCCTTTGTAAAATGGAGCCCTCCATGGTAAAGCAGCTTGAGATAAATGTGTGAAAAGCATTATATGAGAACTAAGCATTATTATGAGATTGACTCTACACTAGTGCTTCATAAGGAGAGGTGGTTCTGAATGCCCTTGAGTGGTTGAGAAGTTTAGATGTGGATCCAGACGCAAACTTTGCATCTAACCCCTATCTCATTAGAGCAAACCAAACCCATGTATCCCATGTAATCCCTTGCCAACTGAATTCAGTGAAATTCTGAATATAAGCTGCTCTTTATTTAGAGATTAAATTAAATTGAATTGAAATGAATGCAGATGCAGTCAGGAGAGGGAGGACTCCAGTCAGGGCCGCCCAGAGGATTCAGGGAGCCTGGGGTCCTTGGCGGCGGGAGCCCCCCACTTCGGCAGTAATTTGGTGGCGGAGGGTCCTTCCACTCCGGGACCCGCCGCTGAAGTGCCCTGAAGACCCCTGCCGAGAAGAAGTTCCAGGGGCCTGGGCCCCGCAAGAGTTTTCCAGGGCCCCCGGAGCAAGTGATGGACCCCGCTCCAGGGACCCCAAAAAACTCTCTCGGGAGCCTGGGGCAAATTGCCCCACTTGCCCCCTCCTCTGGGTGGCCCTGACTCCAGTTATCTCTGGCTCCACAGAAACTCTACCCGTTGAAGCTCTCCAGTGGCAGATGAAGTTTCAAGTATTACATCACCAGAGCAAACTTTCATTGGCTAACCATAACCTCAGGGCATGACACAGTTGCCTGCTGACTTTGAAAGGAGTAGCCTTATGTATATTACTCCTTTCTTGGGAGTGATACCATGTGCCTGTTTGAAAAATTAATCTAACTATTCTGAATGTCTGCTGAATAAACAACCAAAGGCATTTCATAATGTCATATAAATTAAAGGCTGACTCAGACACTGATATGTATTCTGGGTTGCAAATCTCATTTATGTTCTTATAAGAGAATTATTTATTTATACAGTGCCCTAGGTGCTCATTGCACTTTACAAAACAAATAAAACAAAGTCCCCGGCCAGAGGAACTTATAATTAAATTCAGGCATAACACAACAGGGATCACAGTAAGTAATGTGTGGTGGCTATGGTGAGGACAAAGGGTACAAAAGCTAGTAAGATCTGTTATATACACCGATCATAAAGTTAAGAGAGAAGATCCTCAGCTGGTGTAAACGGCTTTCCAGCATTTATTTTAATAGTTATGCAGATTGCATCCACAGAAGCTATGGCCCAATATGTTTAAAAATGTACATTTGGTGCAGAATGACAGGCACTGGAGTGGACATCAGCTTTGGAAATTGTGTGAGAGAGAAGAGGTGAAACTCTCTCCCTTTCAGAAATAGTGATACAGTTAAATGTGTCTATCTACTGAGGAGTTTATGCATGTTAGCAAAGAGTGAGTAAAATTCATTCATTCTTAATGGATTGTTTGATTTTTCTCTCCCTCATGCCTCCTCAAGGCACTGTAGCTCATCCCCTGATGGAAAGTAACTACCTGAGGGAGCAGAAGAACCTGGAGGTAAGTCCCTGGCATGAAGAAAGCTTTAGGGGTTGGCTACACTTGCGAGTTACAGTGCAATAAAGCAGCCCCGGGTGCCCTAGCTCACTCCCCATCCACACTGGCAAGGCACATAGAGCGCTCTGACTCCACAGCTACAGTGCTGTTGGTACTCCACTTCGGTGAGTGGACTAATGTTTGCTGCTCCCCTGCTGCAGTGACTCAGCACTAGTGTGAACAAGGTGTTGTGTTACTGAGCTGTGATTGGCCTCTGGAAACATCCCATAATCCCCTTAAATCAAGTAGCCACTCTTCTCTTTCTTTGTTGTGAAATTGGCTGCAGAAATGTGGAAATGCCCTTTCAAAGCTCCATTTCGGAGAAGCCAGCTGCTTATCAGCTCCAAGAAAAAGCAAACATTTACTGTTTGCTTTGAGTAAGTGAGTGAGAGAGAGGCGGGGGGTTGGGGGTCTGAACTTACAAGACAGCATGCTGACACATTCTCAGCACCCCAAAAACCCACTCTCTCTCCCAACACATACACACAACACACTCCCGTCACACTCCACCCCCTCCCCCATTTGAAAAGCACGTTGCAGTCACTTGCATGCTGGGATAGCTGCTCATAATGCACTGCTCCCAATGCCACTGCAAGTGCTGCAAATGTGCCATGCCAGTGCACTTGCAGCTGTCAGTGTGGACAGATTGCAGCACTTTCCCTACTGTGCTGCATGAAGGCGGATTTAATTCACAGTGGAGTTACTGATGATGATGTTATTGCTGATGTTACTGCTACTTTGTTCTGATGTAACCCTTTAGTGAGAGATAGAAAAGTGGTCTGGATTATTAGTAACTGCGCAGAATTAAATGCAACATAAATAAATACTCTTAATGTTACATTAATGCTACATCAGGCCCTGCAAAGTCAGGACGTTCCCAAGGTAGCTTGGGCAGGGCTAGCAGCACCACCAATTTATTAAGGTTGCTCTACACTTCCCATTGTAAGACTCTGTTTGTAACAGTTTACAACTGCCAATCTTGACTTGTTTGGACTGAGATTTTTATATGTGGTATATCTGCCCTAGGCTAAATTTATCCGCAAAATTTCAGCCAAAATGGTTCAGCTATTTCCGGAACAAGGCTTAATGTTGTTTTGCGCGTCTTAAAAAAACTGAGGCCTTTTCTTTGAAATGCTGTAGGACAGGGCTGTCCTTAGGATTTATGGTGCCCTAGGCGAGAGTATTAAACTGGTTCCCCTGAGCCTGATCTGCTCTTAGCAACACAAATATAAGCTTACACTACTGGAAAACTTGCCACATTCACGTTATTAACTTAATGAAGCCACTGCAATGCTGATGCACTAGCACTAAAGAAGTAGCACTATAGAAAAAATTCTGATTTGACAGAATGATGCAAATAATATAATTTTTTTAATTTGTCAAAATTGTATTGGAAATTTATATGAAGAGGTATTGAAACAAAGATTTGTTTTTAATTAAAAGCAATCTTTCTGGCTCTTTTGGCTGCAAAATCAGTAATAATGTCATCGTATGACAAAGACAAAGTCGTGTCTTGTTCGATTGCAAGAATGAGCAAAGACGCAAGTTAAGCGTTCCTGACTCATTGTGAGCGGAGATAGTTTTTAATGAGATTTAGTTTTGAGAAACTCCATTCTCCTGATGCTTATGGTTACAGGAATTGTCAGTAGAAATACGAGTGGCAATGTACACTCAGTAGAATGTACACTCAGTAGAATGTAGAATTAGAATTAGAAGTAGAATTAGAATGTACTCCTCAGTAGAATGTAAATTAGAATGTACACTAGTCAGAATGTAGAATTAGAATTAGAAGTAGAATTAGAATGTACACTCAGTAGAATACGAGTGGCAAAGTCCTGGCACCATCCTGCTCAGGCAACTGCCAGCTGAGTAAATGAAACCCCAGACCGGCAGCAGGCTGAGTGGGGCTGGTGACCGGAACCCTAGACAAGGATCCCAGGCCCTGCTCAGCCCGCTGGTGTCTGGGGTTCTGACCACCAACTCCTGCCAGCCAGGATCCTGGCCGCCAACTCCCCTCAGCCCGCTACCAGCCTGGGATCTGCTCACCCGGCTGGCAGGAGGCAGAGTGGGGCCAGCGGCTGGGCTCCTGACTGGCAGGGGCCGGCAGCCGGAACCCCGGAAGTAGCAGTAGGCTGACTGCTGCTGCACCCCAGACTGGCAGCAGACTGAGCCCTCAACCCCCACCGGCCCTGCTTAGCCGCCACCAGCCCACTCAGCCCGCTGCCGCTGAGTGAATGGAACCCCAGGCTGACAGCAGTGAGTGGTTCAGCCAGCCTGCTCAGCCCACTGCCAGCCTGGGGTTCCTTGGGGTCCCCAGGCCGCAGCAGGTGCTGAGTGGGGCAGTGGGCTGGTTCCGCAGCATGGCAATAGGGCAGCAGCGGAACCCCAGAGCAGTGATAGGCTGAGCCGCTCAGCCTGCCGCTGCATACCATACAAAATCAGCTCAACTGCCACTTTGACACGTGTGCCAGGTAGGTTGCCCGACCCTGCTTTATATAGTAAGGAGATGACATATACAGTTGTTGGGGCTCTTTCAGGAGTAACAAGCTTATAGGAAAGTTTCAGTCACATTTTTTGTTTCTCTGATGAAAACTGCATCTGCTCAAACAACCTTACACTAATAATTGAACACTTATTTTCTGTTTGCTAGATTTGATTTTTTAAAAAAAATATTGAAATTGGATCAGGATTGTTAGCAGTTTGGCACAAGTATGTTAAATGACAATCTAGTGGCCAACACAAGTACTTGCTTTCGTGCTTGGTCAACCCCCCAGCTCTGTCCAACAGCTAGACAGAGTAGAGGAGGAGATAGTGAAACTGCGGACCAAAATGCACCTTTTGGGTGCAGAGTGGCAACAGCAGCAGCAAAACCCTCAGGTCAATCACACGCCATTGGGCACACACCCGCTTACGAACTGGTGAGTTATCACAGGTCTGATTCTCAGGGATGGGGCACCCATGGAGCCACAGCAGCTATCCCTGCCCTAATGCAGGCTCCCCCTGGATGAGAATGGATTCACTGCAGTTAAGGGAGAGATATGCGCTCCCAGGTAGGGTGACCAGATCCCAGATGTCCTGATTTTATAGGGCCAGTCTTCAATATTTGGGGCTTTGTTATATAGGCACCAATTACCCCCCTAGAGTGCCAGATAGCAAGTTTGAAAAATCAGGATGGAGAGTGGGGGGCAATTAGACCTATATAAGAAAAAAGACCCAAAAATTGGGACTGTCCCTATAAAAGTGGGATACATCTGCTCCACCCTACCCCAACCCTGTCCTGATTTTTCGCACATGCTTACTGGCTATCCCCAGCCCAGCCGTGTGTGACCATTCCAATCTGGCTTGCCTGTGAGGAAGGAGACGTTCACTGTCATCCTCAGCAGGTAGGGCAGCCCACCTCACCTCCCCCCAGCACCTCAACCCAACACAGCCTGAAGCCCTCAGCCAGGGGAAAAGAGTCACACTCACAGGTGAGCATGGGCGCAGGTTTGTATTAATTTTTTGTTTGGCCAAAATGGTGGTGCCCTCCGTCCCACCCTCCCCCGCTGTCGGCCCTTAGCTGTTATGAACTACGTGCGTCGGCAACCACAAGATTAACAGGTGTTAAGTGGGTCAGAAGCAGCACTGCCTGCTTCAAATATACGGTATTATATTTTGGTTGCACTTGTTATGAAAAAGTGGGATGTCTTAATGTTTTCTCTGTAAATACTGTGTGGGTGCTCTCAGTTTCCCCTGCAAAGGTGCCAATTGAGGTGCTTGGGACAAGAGATCAGAAGAGATCCAGAAGAGAGACCAAAGGCTAGAGGAGGGAGTGTCAGTTTGGCGCTGGCTGGGAAAATGGGGAGAGGCCCAGAAACCTTGGGTCTAGGCTTCCCCACCTTCCAGATGGACCTGAGAGGTCCTGTTTTTCTGTATCACAAGCTTGTTTTTAGAACTGTGAACTGTCGTCTAATAAACCGTTTACTGGCTGGCTGAGAGTCACGTCTGACTGCAGAGTTGGCGTGCAGGGACCTCTGGTTGCCCCAGGAACCTGCCTGGGCACACTCGCTGCGGAAAGCGCACAGTGTGGAAGGCATCTGAATGCCTGAGGTCAGACGGAAGGGTGTAAGCATCTTGTCTTTGGAGACAGTCGCCAGAAGAGGAGGCTCCACCAGATCTGTTGGCTTTGTTATGGAGTAGTTTCCAAAGCATCCCAGCATCCCCTTTCACACTGCACTTCCTGGAAGTCCAAACGCGCAGACCCTCATCTGCCTTGTCTCTTTTCCAGGCATTAGGAGGCCACCTGATCTCTTTGTTCTCCAACACCTTCAATTGGCACCTTGCAGGAGAGAGGCCCAGGCGCTCAGTTGCCCGGAGACAGGGTTTGGGCCATTCTCTGTGCAGAGGGCATCACACTGGCACTCTAGGGCTCTACAACAATCACACACCCGTATCCCACCATCTAGATCCTTGAGAAATGCATAGGGAAAACTGAGGCACCCACACAGTAGTCAGAGAAAACATTAAGAACATTCCCACTTTGTAACACCTGTATACTTTAAAGCATGTAAAATAATCAAGTATTGTGCTGAACACAATGATACTCCAAACTGACCACCAAATTTAAGTTGGACGTTTTTCCCCTCAAGTGAGGGCTCTGGGATGGGGCTGGGGATGAGGGGTTCACACTGTAGCAGGGTGCTCAGGGTTGGGGCGCTGGGGGCGCAGGCTCTGGGGTGGGGCAGGACTGGGGATAAGGAACTTGGGATGCAGACAGGCTGCCCCAGGACTAGGGCCAGAGAGGACTCTCCCCCCTCCTTACTGGCAGAAGTAAGCTCCAGGGGAGGGATCCCTCCTCTCTCCCCTCCCCCCACCACCCGTGGCGCACTCACTCTGAACCACGGTCACTGCACATGCTCCTAGGGACTCTCTCAGGTCCAGAAAGCCCACTCGCCTCCCCTATGATGGGTACCAGGGCAGGGGGTTGCCATCATGTGTGGCCTCCCCACCCCTGCTGCTGCCACCAGGTGCTGGGGGGGGGGCGGGAGAGAGCTCCCAAGCATGTGTGCCCCTCCTTCCCCCTCCTGTCTCCCTCTTCCCCTCCCCCGGTGCTCCTACCTGCCACTGATCTCTATAGCCTTAGGCAAAAGCAGCACAAACAAAGGGAGAGACACTGGCTGTTTTCTTTCAGGCAGGGAAGCTCCGAGGAGGGGGCAGGGGAGAAACTCCAGCTCCGAATATTGGTGGAACACAATCCTCAGCTTTGAATATTCCTGGTGCTTGAGCACCGGCTTGAGCCTATATAAGCTTCCACCCCTGCAGGTGAGTTCCTTCTCCCAGCCCTTCCCAGCAGCCAATCCCCTCCCTCAGACTGTGCAGCATTCAGCTCTCTCTAGGACCCTGCAGCCCTGCTCTTATATGCTCCACTGCTTCCCGTCTGGTGCCCCCAGACCTTTTGGTGCCCTAGGTGGCTGCCTATTTTGCCTATGGCTAAGGACGGCCCTGCCCCTACCCCCTCCCCTTACCAGAGACCCCAGCAGCCAATCCCATCCCTCAGACTGTGCAGCATTCTGCTCTCTCTAGGACCCAGCAGCCCTGCTCTTACATGCCCCACTGCTTCCCGTCTGACTGGGCTCCCAGCAGAGTGGTGCCCCCAGGCAGAGTGGTACCCTACGCGGCTGCCTATTCTGCCTATGGCTAAGGACTGCCCTGCTGTAGGACCCCTGTGCTTTTGGAGCAGGGCCTTGAAATTTGGCAAGTGGAGTGACCTTTGTGTCAAGTATGTGCCCTTTTGCCGTCCCCTTGCGAATCCACCCAAATTTACCCAAGGCATTAAGTCTTTTAAAAAAAATGCAGTTTGAACATGCTCTTACTAAATCTTAACAACTAAAATCTGAGATGATTCTATTCTCACTGAGCATAGTCTAACCCAGTGGTTCCCAAACTGGGGTTCATGAACCCCTGTGGGTTCAGGAAATGTTACAGGAGGTTCTCAGGGGGGAAAAGTTCCCTAAGGGCAGACAGGCTAATGGGGACCCCGGGCAGCATGGGGCCAGCAGCCCAGAGACTTGGGGACTTCCAAGAGCTAAGCAGATCAAAGCAAGCATATCTATCACACTGAGGAGATTTAAACTTCAAGACTCCTTTTACGAAATAGAAAGGGAGGTGGATATTTTTTTGATGTTTTTAAAATTAAATAGGCTGCTAGTGTGGTTTTTAAATAATTATGAAGAACAAGTTTAAGCTTTGTTGTAACGTGTGTTGTTTGCCTGGACTGCTCAAGACCTGAATGCTTGTGTAGGGGGAACTCTTTGAGTTGACTTCTTAAATACCTTCATGTTGTTCCACATCTGATACTCCTTGATGAAACATAAGAGCCAGAGGCGCCAATATGGGGGGGCAATGAGGGTTACATGCAGGCCCTGTGTCAGTGGGCCCCCCTGTGGGTCCAGCCCCTTTTTTTTCTGGAAGCCCCTGTGACACCCCCCTCCCTTTATCTGGCGGTGCCTCTCTAGGCCCCCATACCCCTTTTTTTCTACTGGTGCCTCTGTTAGGAGCCTTGTCTTATGACAGGCTTAATCAAAAGTGAAACAAGCTACAAAAGTGGCATCTTGGAAGAGTGGTGCTGTTTTCATAATGTAATAAAAAAATACTGTAATGAGAAATAATAATTAATAGTGTGTAATAAGCATGCCATAAAAACAAATTTTATATTTCCAAGATCACTGCTTTTATAATTTATGCTGAGGTAAGGGAGAAAATCCATGGAAATATTCATTTTGAGGAGAGCATTCAGGAGACTTGACATTTTAGTGAAAGGGGTTCGTGGGTTGTTAAAATTTGGGAACCACTGGTCTAACCTCTCTCAGCTCCTATGTGTGACTGAATTGTGCATGTGACCACCCTCCGGCACAAAAAGTGATGGAGCATGCTCCTGCCCAGGGCTATGGGGGCTCAAAAGGACTTTCCTTGTGGGGTGGAGCATGGTACAAGAACTAGGAGCAGGGAGCCTGTGCTGTCAGTGACCCACTCTCTGCTGGCACTCAGGCAGCATGGAGTAGGAAGCCATCTGCCTCAAACACAGAGGGGACAAAAGCTGGACCTGGGGGGAGGCAAAGGAGTAAGTGGGACTGTAGTGGGGTGGCTGCCCCACTCCACTAGGCAGGGGTTAAAAGCAGCCCTGGAGAGGGCTGTGGTTGGGAAAAGCAGTGAGAGGAGCTGAGTCAGTAGCTGACCACAGGTAGGGTGACCAGACAGCAAGTGTGAAAAATTGGGATGGGTGTGTGTGCGTATGTGTGTGTGGGGGGGGCGGGGGGATAGGGCCCTATATAAGAAAAAGACCCAAAAATTGGGACTGTCCTTATAAAATCAGGATATCCGGTCACCCTAACCACAGGTGTGGCCAGCTCAATCAGGGTCCAGCTGGCCCTGATAAGAGGGCTGTGGGCCAGGAGCTGAGAAAGTCTCACTCTAGCCCTGGAGTGTGAAGGGCTAGCTGCCTGGGAGCAAGGTAGCTGAAGCAAAGCAGTGCTGGGGAAGGGCGGGAGAAGCTGGGGAGCGCCAGCCTGGTAAATCCCCAGGCTGCAGGCCTGGGTGAAGGCCTACAAAGGTACTGGGGCTACAGAGGTACAGTCTGGGGTTAGGCAGAGGCAGCTGGTCCTAACCCCTTGCCAATGATAAGTGGCCATTACAGACTGCAGTTTGCCCTAGTGAGCGGGGGCTAGATGATGACTGGCAGTAGCCACTGAGGCAAGGTGGGGATAGAGGGTTGGGGGTTCCCCTGGGAGGGGAGACACAGAATGTTGGGGTACTTCTGGGGGCAGAACCCTGAGGAAAGGGGGCCCCGGAGCCTGGGAGGGACATGGGGCCTAAGTAGGGTGACCAAACAGCAAGTGTGAAAAATCAGCACAGGGGGTGGAGAGTAATAGGAGCCTATATAAGAAAAAATTCCAAAAATCGGGACATCTGGTCACCCTAAGCCTAAGGCAAGTGAGACACCGGCCAGAAGGAGGAGCTCTGGAGTTGAGCTAATTCCCAAATGACCAGCAGGAGGTGCTGTGTCAGTGAGTCATTGCTTTGCTACAGGGACAAGGTGTCTGATGGGACTGGGATTGGAAATTGGAAGGAGGGAGAGAGACTGGGACTGGTTGCAATATTGCTAACCCCAAAGTTTCCAAAATCACAAGTCAGACCCCCAAAATCAAGATTTTTATATTTATTTTTTTAAGTTTGTATTGTGTTTTTGGTCTGCCACAACCGTAAGATCACCAAATACAGAAAGTCTGGCTCCCTGTGCTTTGCCGTTCTCCTGCGTGCCTGCCAACAGAGTTCTCTCAGGAACTGCATTACCACAGACTGAGCTCTTCAGGGCTGCAGACTAGTGGCTATAGAGAGGGCTCTGCAGGAAGTAATGCTAATTGAAGTATCATTAACAGATTCTATGATTCTAGAACTGCCAGCCTAACAGATCAAATATCATGCATCAGATATTCACATCCACGAGATTATTTTTAAAAGATTACATTGTGATTTGTTCTGCCTTATGATTTTTGAACTCCCCCTGCCCACTCACAGGGTGTGTATGAGATAGTTAATGTTGCCCACTCTCTCAAATGTCTTGGGTAAGGTGATTTTGGCCCTTGGAGCTCTCACCCTCACATTTGCCTGTCCTCTGCCAAGCAATTAATTTTCCCCCAATTCAAATCAGTTCTACCTCCCAGCCTCACTTCTGCTCCTTCTGCAGGTACAGGGCTTTTCTATCTCTCAGCAGGCCTGTGTTAGGCAGTTTCAGGGGATCTTTACCTCCTCAACTCTTTCCCAGGCTTGGTGTTGCAGGCAGTGGGGAAGAGCAAAGGAGCTGTCCCTGTTACTCACAGGGAAGAAGAGAATGGAGCTGTCCTGACCTGCTAGGCTCCCTCCTCTCCCTCCCTTCCTGTGAGACTGATGTGGGCTTTTGAAAGGAGGGGAAAGTGCTGCCTGCTTCCTGAAGCAGCTTTTATTCACTGTTCTTCCCCCTTTGACTAGCTGTTTTCCTCATTGCCCCACCTCCTGGGATTTCTCCCAGGCAGGGCTGAAATTTGCAAGAGAGCTGGAGCTTCTCCTGTCACTGGGCAACTGGCTCCAGCCCCTGCCAAAATCACAAGAATGTGCAACACTGTGGTTGGGCAGAGACTGGGACTAGGAACCAGCGCTGGGGAGACGGTGTCTGGAAGCTGGGGAGGGAAACAGGAGGACTGGGAGCCAGTTAGCTTTGGGGTAGGAACACTGAGATCAGACAAGGAGCTGGGGGAAAAACTGGCACTGGCTGGATGAGGGGACTGGGCCTAGGAACCAGTGTGGGAGGGAATAGAGGCAGTAGAGAGAAGAGCCTCATCTGACAAGCAGCAGGGAAAGAATTGGGACAAGAAGCCAGGGAGAAGTTGGGGATGGGGAAGTTTGGATGAGGAGTTTGGGGAGTCAGGCTAGGAGTGGGAGCCAGGTAGGTTGAGACAGATTGCGCAGGCAACCTTAAGTCTGGCATTTCCTAACTTTTGAATACTTGATTTTGCTATCTTAATAATAATTTTGTAACTTAGTTTTTTGTGCATAATAGATTTATGTTGTGTGAGACAGTTTTCAATGGACCCTTGAGTTATAGCTTGGTATTATGTTTCTGAAAGTCTATAGAATATCTATAGGTGAAACTCACCTTTGTCCGGAGAATCAGATAAACTCTGTGCACCACCTATGTCCTCAGACGTGGCTTAGTGTTGCACAGGTCTCGTGCTGGCCCTTTACACAGAGGTAAGCACACCTCAGAGGAATAACCTAAAATGCTGCTCTAGACCCACTAGCTCACTAACCATGCAAGGGGCTGGGGAAATCCCTGCAAAAATGAACTGGGGTCACATCTGTGCAGACTTTATGGTCATCAGCAAAAAATGAACCTGAGGACCTACCTCTCCCAATGTACAGCTTACTCCAAAAGATGAAACTAATATGGTTCTTGAAATTTCTATAAAAAGTTATAGAATTGAATAGAGAGGGATCTCATTTCTATAGATTTATTTTGGAACCATCCTACAGAATTCTGGAGCAAGGTGTAATTTTGCTCTTAAAATCCCTTGTTGTTAAGAGGGTATGTCTGCGCTGCAGTTAAAAACCTGTGGCTTGCCCGGGCCAGCTGACTGGGGCTCGTGGGGCTCAGGCTAAGGGGCTGTTTAATTGTGGTGTCACTGTTCAGGCTTGGGCTGTAGCCTGGGGTCTAGGACCCTGCAAGGTGGGAGGGTCCCAGAGCTTGGGCTGTAGCCTGAACGTCTACACCACAATTAAACAGCCCCTTAACCTGAGCCCCAGTCAGCAGGCATGGCCCAGCTGCGAGTGTCTAATTGCAGAGTAGACATTCCCAGAGAGATGTTGGACTGAATAGGCCATGAAGTCTGTAATAGTTTCATCCCTGTGCCTCTAACAGTAGTGCAAATTGTGGGACAGTATGGGGAGGGGGGGAATCTGGAACTTCCACTAGCCATGCTTAAGGCTGCAAGTCTTTCACGGAGGTCACGGAAGTAATGGATTCTATGACTTTCCGGGACCTCTGTGACTTCCACAGCTGCAGCGGCTGGTGCAGCTGACCCAATGGCTGCCCAAGCAGCTAGGGCGGCCGTGGGGCCAGCTGCACTGGCCACTGTTCTGGCGGCCCCAGGCAACTGGTCCTGGGCACTGGGAGCAGCAGCGGGGCTCCGGGCCACGCCCCTGCCTGGAGGGGCAGCGGGGCCCCGGGTGGCTCCCCACCCCTCAGCACCTAAGTTTTAGTTGGGTATTTTTAGTAAAAGTCACAGACAAGTCACTTTTACTAAAAATATCCATGACTAAATTGTAGCCTTAGCCATGCAGTAACCATTTGGTGAGTAGAGATCTTCAGGCCTCTTGATCCAATACTTTCCCTCAGCCTAAATACCCTTGTTAAAAAGAAAAGATCCCAAAACTATATCTATTTGCTGTTACAGCCTCTGAGAAGATTCCAGTTTCCATGTGAGCTAGAGAAGCTGTCTCATTCTCCTTCATCTTCAGGTTTGTGTTTAAAAATCATCCTCTTGGAGGCTTTTCCTGCTCTAAGTTTGTAGGGAGACAAGGATTTGGTCTACACTACAGGGTTAGGTCAACGTAAACTGCTTTGTGTTGACCTAGCTGTGGGAGTGTCTTCGTTTAAATTTGGCTCCCGTCAATATAAGTGCCTCTCTATGCTGATTTAGTAACACCACCTCGGTGAATAGTGTACAGTCACACTCAATGTAATAAAGTTAATGCAGTGTCAATATAGACACTGTGTTGCTTAAGTTGACTGTTACTGGCTTCCAGGAGTCATACCACAATGCCCCATGCTGACAATACAAGTGCTTCTGGTGAGGACATGCACTGTTGAGACAAGCAGCTAAATATGTGCACACTTAAATGATTTAATAACTGTGGTGGTTGTATGCTGATGTAAGTTAGGGTGACATAATTCTGTAGTGTAGACATGGCTATGGACTGAGTTTGAGTCTGGGAGCTAGGAATTCCTGAGTTCTAATCCAGACTGTAATAATGAAACAAGTGACTTTACAAGTCTGCCTCAGTTTCTCCATCCTGTATTGGGAATAATGATGCTTATGTCAACAACTCAAAGGAGTGTTATGTGGTCTGTTGTTATTTGCAAAGTGTTTTGAGGATGAAGGCTGAAATTTCTGAAGGAGGCTAAGGGAGTCAGGCACCCAGATCTCATTGAAATTCAATGAATATTGGACTGCTAATTGCCTTTGGCTGCTTTAAAATTCCCAGCTGAAAAGCCCACTATAAATGCCAATAATGATTATAATTTACTCCGCTGTGTTTTCACATTGGAGAATGTAATTATTTTTTCAAAGCCACTGATCTTTCTAACATGGAGACCTTAATTTATCTCTGCAGTTCATACTCTGAGGCCATCTGACATTAAAGTAATTGCTGCCATAGGAATTTTGCAAACTGTAAGTATAACAGTGAGGTGTGTTGACTATCACACTTCACCTTTAAGAGCTCAGTCCTGTTTCTGTTGAAATCAATAATAAAACTCCTGGTAAGCTGAATAGTGCAGAATGTGGGCCCTGTTTAAGGTCTGTCCTTGCTGGTGGTGAGATCAAGACTCAAAACTTTTCACATGTGTTGAAGATTTTGCGTGAATGATGACTAGAGATAGCTGATATTAACCACTCACCACAGGATAGCTCTGATTCTATCAGTACCCAACTGACTTCATGCAGGAGGAAATGCAATCAGGGTCTGAAAACACTTGCACAGGGAGAAACTATTTGATTAGAGGACTCTTTAATTTTGCAAATATAGGCATAATGAAATCCAATAGCTGGAAGATGAAGCTAGAAAAATTCAAACTGGAAATGAAGTGCAATTTTTTCAGTAACTAAATATTGGTTACCAAGAGATGTGATGGATTTTCCATCACGTGAAGTCTTTAAATTGAGATTGGATACCTGCCTAAAAAGGATGCTCTGGTTCAACCACAGAATTATGGGCTTTCACTGGGTGAAATTCTCTAGCCTGTGCTATGCAGGTGTTCAGACTAGATCAGGGTTCTCCAACTTTTGTACTGGTGACCCCTTTCACACAGCAAGCCTCTGAGCGCCACCCCACTTATGCATTAAAAACACTTTTAAATATATTTAACACCATTATAAATGCTGGAGGCAAACAGGATTTGGGGTGGAGGTTGACAGCTCATGACCTCCCATGTAGTAACCTCCCAACCTCCTGAGGGGTCCCGACCCCCAGTTTGAGAAACCCTGTACTAGATGATCATAATTTTCCCTTCTGGCTTTAAGAATTTGAGTGTAAATCTATGGAAGAGAGTTGAACTGAAACAGGAATGTTTGATCAGAAGTCCCTTGAGTATTAGGGAAGCTTGGATCCACATCTGGATCAGAACTTTGTAGTCCAGACCCATAACTACAAAATAACAAAGTTGCTTCTCACAACTACTATATATTTCCTACTCTGTATTTCTAAATACTGCAGAATCAACGGGGAAGGATCTTGTGGAGCTGTTGGTGGGTTTTGTTTTGTTTTGTTTTTTTGTTTTTTTGCTTTGCTTCAAAACAAGATTGAAATCCCAGTTGCTGAAATATGAGGGAGTCCCATTTGGTAACCACCTTTCCTGTTGAACTTGAGATGCAGAATACAGTATTACTGCAGCACTAGGAACTGGAAATCCCTTGATTTCTTTGTTCTGCCCTAATCAGCCTGAAATTTGTACTGAATGTGGGATAACTGGAGATGCACAGAGAGGGGAAAACAGGGATGGGAGAAACCAGAAAGGTTTTGGGGAAATCTCATACTTCTAGAAGTTTCACAAACAATTTAACATTTTAGAGCCTCATCCTGCGAGGTGCTGTGCATCCTCAACTCCCTTTGCATCTGAGTGTGCATAGCGTCTTGTAGGAAATACTTAGAACCTCACAGAGCTGAGATCCATATTTGTAAAACATCTCAGTACTACCCTTCTATCTGCCATAACTTCCTATAAGTTTTTGGGTTGTAGAACTCATGAATTTCTAACAGTTAGAATTACTGTATTTCTCCTGATTTCTTCCCTTTTGAGAAGAAATTATGACACTTGATCCACCCTAACTCTTGAGTTTCCTTTACCTGAACGAAGAATCCTTCTGTCTTGCCTTGTATCTCTGCACATGGTCCTTCATATTAAAAAGACTCTTCTTATGTTAATGCCTTGAATGGGATGGGTGAGACGCTACAGAAAGAAATGTATGAATGGTTTGCATTTAAGACACGCAGCCTTTGGGAAAGAGGACATCTCTTGGTCTGTCTCTGGGTTCAAGCAAAAGCCCACTGAAATCAATGGGAATCTATCTATCTTAGGAATGTACACAGCCTCCCATAACTATAGAAGCTGGGCACCTTCCATATAAAATCAATACCAATAGCTAAGTCCCTAGTGTACTTCCTAGAGTTTTGTTGACTTAAATGGACTTGGATCATATTCCCTGTTTGAAAGAGATTGGGCCAACAGAAACTTCAATATAGTTTAAAAAGCAGTTCATTCAGCTATAAAAAAGTGTAGTATTTCATCTTTTAAAACTCTTTTGATATATGGAATGCACCATTAGAACATACCAAAGCAATGGTCTCCAAACTATAAGCAAACTGCTATAAGGAAACCTTAATTATGTGTTGTAATTTAAAATGCAATGGAGAAAATGGCTATTTACCACAGTGACTATCTGAAATATAAAACTGGAGTATGACAGGGGTAGTCTACTATTTGCATATTAATAACACTTTTATTGTTCCATGATTATTTACAGACCCCAGATTCTAGGATAGATCATGAAGATTTACTCCAAAGGTAACAGTGAACTTTCACTGGTTAGCACTGGCAACTGCTATGATGTCAATTTACACAGCTGCACATGACAGGGATGAGGACCAGATTCTAAACTCGGAAGTACCCAATTTTCATCCCAGCCTCAAAATTGTCCTTGTGCCTGGGTGTACAAGAGCAGGGTGGAGATGCTTACTGAAAAATTAGAACCTGAGCCATTATGTCCCTAGTCATCCTTAGTTAGTAGCTATAGATTTTGCTTAAAGAGCATCTTTTAGCCCTGGATATCAGATGTTTTATAAATGTTGAGCAAGCCTCATAAAAACTATGATGAAGCCTGCGTATATAGTGGTATCATCCCCTGCTTACAGATGGGGAAAACAGAGAAGAGACTTGCCCAAAGTCATACAGGGAGCCATTAGTAGAGTGAAGAATAGAGTCCATGAGTCCTGATGCCTAGTCTCCTGCACTAACCTCGAGACCACATTCCATGGATGCTGGAATGATACCCAGTGCTCCTTGGCCATGTTTTATACTGTTGCATTACCACTCGTCAGGGTTGTTACATTTGAAGTAAAATAAGAGTCTGATCCTCAGTTGGTGCAAATCTATTTAGCTCCATTGCAGTCATTAGAGCTATGTCTGTTTACAGCAGCTGAAGTTCTGGCCCTAAGTAAACGTAGACTAAAATTTAAAAATTATACTTCTAACTATGCATATACAAACATACAAGACCACTCACTGGTGTGTGCCATTGCAGGGCCAAATGCATGAACCAAGCACTGAAATTGTTAGTTTCCATGCCTAAATGCAGCTACTTGCACACACACTATCTATGTAAATATTTAGCAGAGAAGTGCAAGTTAGATGGGAATAAGGTTGATAAGTTACAAGCAAATACCTTTGGGAACGAGTTGACAGTTACTATTTCCTTTACCTTTATGTTAAGCCCTGAAATTAGTGTTCTGTTGTGACTCAGCAACAGCGGGTGGCATTACTAAAATCTAGGGAAAATAGAGGCGACAGATCCCATTCTGCTGGGCGAGTGGTTTAGTGATTTTGTCAGCTGTTAAAAGAAACAGAGCTCTGAGCTCCGGCCTTCTTATGTTAAGAAGAAATCAGTACTGTGCTGTAACATGATTTTGATTTATGAGAAATGTGACAAATCAACTCAGGTTTTTCTTCTGTTTATAGCCCAGAAAGGACTCTCCTTCAGGCGAGCATGGGAACGCTATCAGGTGTGTCTTGCTGTGTTGTTCTCCACACTGAACTTTAGGCATATCCATTGCCAGGTATCATTAAAAGCATAGTTGGTCCTGCAGCTTTGCTAGGCTCATTAGAGAGGGTGCAGTACCAGTGCATAGCACAGCCATAAGTAGGGTGTCAGACTGATCTAGGAGAGGGCCACTCTGGAGGCAGAATGCAAATGCCCTGGAGTGCAAGGGAATCTCACAGAATAGCTCTCCAGTGACCTCTCCAGCTGACTTTTTGGATAGCACTGATTTGCTCTGGAGAGGGTTGTAGCCACCTCTCCTCGGGTGCAGAGAGGATCACCACAACATTGGGATTAGGGAGGGTACTCTTTCCATCTCCCCAAAATCTTCAAATGGGGCTATTTTTAATCTTGGAAATCCCTTCAGTGCTGGGGGAAGTTGGTTGCACATGTCCCCTGTAAATATCCTCTATTCCATATAATGTCCCATGGCAGCCTAAATCCAGCTCTGGTCACCGCAGCTGTTGCTAAAATTGGGAGATACCCAATATCCAGGCAGCACTAGGGGCTAGAACAAATAATTCCAACTTCATGCCACTATTTCAAAACTCGTAACACTGAGGAACAACATGACTGATAAGAGTGAAGGGTCCCTCATGTAGCATTTATAATACCTACCAAGAAGCCTGAGATCCTAGCAGTTTGTGGCTGATTTGATTCCATTAAGGGTGAAATGGCAGAGCAGTAGTTCCCAGGATCTTGGAATATCCTGACTGTGTGTGTTGTTCAGCTCTTGTTAGCAGGTTTAACCCCTCTGTACTGCATCAGCCACTTCCTCTCAAAACTAGCGGAGCAGCATCAGGAACCAAAGCTATGTAAGTTCTTTTTTTTTAGCTGAATAATGAATTTAGTGTTGGTGAAAGGTACAGGGCTGAAAGCCCCATGGGACTGAAGTCCTTTAACTGTACTCAGAACGTGTACAGCAAGGGCAGGACAAGCTTCCCTAACACCAAATCCTGCCAATGTGGCTCAACTTTCTCCTATCCTTAACAGGAGTGACATACAACTCTGTGGCCCAGGACCGGATTAACTCTCCTGTGGCTCAGGGCAAGGTGCAGGCTCTGGCTGGGAGGCACTTACCCCAGTGGGCTCCCAGCTGGCGGCGCAGCAGGGCTCAGCCTGCCTGCCTGCCTGTCATAGCTCCACGCCGCTCCCGGAAGCATCTGGCTGCTGGCATGTCTCTGCGCATCCCTGGGGAATAGGGGGACAGCATGTCTCCATGTGCTGCCCATGCCTGCAGGTACCACCCTTGCAGCTCCTGTGGGGACAGAGGTGGGGGCAGGGACAGTGTGCGGAGCCACCTCCACCCCACTCCAGGGGCTGCAGAGACATGCCAGCAGCCAGCCTTTCTGGGAACGGCATAGAGCCATGGCATGCAGGCAGCCTGCCTGAGCCCCCCTGCGCCACTGGACTTTTTGAGGCCCAGAGATTGCAATTGACTGGCAGAGGCTCAAGGATTGACAAGTTGATTGTGATTGACAGGTGGTTGACCACTGAATTTATATATAATTATGGATTTATTTTTGTGCGCCCGCCTTAGCTCAAGGCCCTGGGCTGCAGCTCCTAAAGCCGCTGCATTAATCTGGCCCTTCTGTGGCCCATTTAACACACCAGATCTTCTGATTTCAGAGCAGCCCTACCGTTTTGCATCAGCAAAACAATTTTGTGGGTTTGAATCGGGGTAAACAGATATCTATCAACTTGACTATGTCTTTGGATTTGTACTTAAGTCCCATGCTGTTCTGTTCAATGATTAAATCAGCCAAAGTGATCTTTAAAAATGACTTGACAATTTCTGCTTTCCTTTTGGGCAACAGAAGCATACTGGATCAAGCTAAAGAAATGGTGAAATGCATGAAAGAGAACCAGGTATGTTTAAAACACTCAGGACTTCAAAAAGCCTAACAATGAACACCAGCACTTTGGGGAGGGGGGTGAAAAGGGGAGGAAAGAAGCGAGAAAAAATAGTCAAATTTCAAAACATTTTGAACTTCAAAATGTTGATGAAATTTTGAAGTTCAAGATATTTTTGACCAGGTCTACTGAACACAAAACAAAGGGTCTGTTAGATATGGAAAATGCTGCCTTTAAAAAAAAAAAAATCCAAAAAACTGTGATTACTGAACTCCAGTGTTTCTATTAAAAACAAAATCAGACTTGCCATCCCAAAGAACCTACTGTTTGCTTCTGAAGATGTTTCTCCCTATTTGTCATGGTGTTCTAAATATTTTGTTAAAGTTAGTCCTAGTTTGCCTCCTGCTAATCAAGGATGCTGAATCCCTATGATGGCATGTGGCCTGCTTAGGAATCCTGCTGGAACATAATCGAACTAAGTATGTCTCTCCCATTTCCTCATAGCACCTTAGGGTGGAATTATCACAGACACCCACTAAGTCTGCTCTCACAAACATCAATGGTTGACTTCAATGAATGCAGCATTAGGCCAATGATGGATGCTCTGAAAATCCTATTCTGAAGCTTCATGAACTAATTTCCTTGTATCCTGCCCCATTGTTTGGGTCTAAACAGTTGGAGACCTGCGACTCAGTAAAAGGGTCTTGGCCTAACTGGGAAATGTGGTTGTTCAACTAAGTGTGTTGCTCACTCACTATTTTCTGTGCTGGGAGCCCATGGCGCTACATGGTCCTTGATGCTATGGGAGGGTGGCCCACAGGTGTTTGGGATTAGATTTAGCATAAAATTTGGTGAATTCGAATCTCTTGTGCAGCTGTTCTTGGGTATGTCTTGTGCAGCACAAGACAAATGTGGGTCGACAGGCCCCATACACCCATGTTCTTATGGCGTCTGCTTTGCTCACAAATGTTCAGCTGACTTGAACTCAGCTGATTCTGGTGGTTTTGGGTTTCTGCTAGAGGCGTCACTTAAACCCACAGGAAAGAGGGCTAACGGTTGGTGGGAGGGGAATGCCAGTGATGATCTGGGCTTTTACCTTCTTCCTAGCGCTATTGGTACACATGCACCAACTGCTTTCTCTTGTGCTCTTTCCTTTCAGATGATAGATTTCCAGAAAGACTGGAAGCTAATCACAGTTTTCTTTAGTGCTGAAAACCTCTGTTCTTCTTGTGCCTCCACCCATCAGGTAAGCTGCCCAGAGCGTGGTCTAAGTCTGAGCGAGGAATCCCAGCTCTGACTATGGGACCTTGGGATTATTACGAGCACTGACCTAAAACCTCGGCCATACTGGAACCTGAATCTAAGAGTTATTTATCCAGTCAGGAAATAAACATACCATAAGACTCAAAACAACTTGAGTTAAGAATATCATACCAGCTGCAGAGCAAGACTTACCCGCAGATGCTACTGGTGAATAATTTCAAATAATGAATGAGAAGAGAGTAATCTCTTTGCCCAGATACTACAGCAGTGGGAACTATGTAAGCACCAAATACATTCTGTGAGCAGAAGAGGCATAAATTAAGTTATTCATTATGAATTTCTTGTCCACCTCAGTCCAGTACTCACTGAAGGAAAAATGCTACTCACTGAATCTCCAACAGCACCTGTCAGGTTCCTTCCCCACTCTGAACTCTGGGGTACAGATGTGGGGACCCACATGAAAGACCCTCTAAGCTTATTTTTACCAGCTTAGGTTAAAACTTTCCCAAGGCACAAGATCCACCTTGTCCTTGATTGCTACCATCACCAAGTGATTTAAACAAACATTCAGGAAGGGCCACTTGGAACCCTACCTCCCCCCAAAATATCCCCTCAAGCCCTTATACTCCCTTTCCTGGGGAGGCTTGAGAATAATATCATAACCAATTGGTTACAAAGTGAGCACAGATCAACCCCCCTGGGTCTTTAGGACACTGAAAAACAATCAGGTTCTTAAAAGAAGTTTATTTAAAAAAAAGATAAAAAGAATCATCTCTGTAAAATCAGGATGGAAGATAACTTTATAGGGTAACAAGAAGATTACAAACACAGAGGATTTCCTCTCTAGGCAAAACTTTAAAGTTACAGAAACAGGGATAAACCTCCCACTTAGCACAGAGAAAATTCACAAGCTAAAACAAAAGATAATCTAATGCATTTCTTTGCTGTTACTTACTATTTCTGCAATACTAGATGCTTAGTCCAGATATGGCTTAGGAAGATGTATTTACCTTGCCCTGGTTCCTTTGCTGAGTCCAAGAGAACAAAACAAAACACAAACAAAAACCTTCCCCCACTGATTTGAAAGTATCTTCTCCCCTTATTGGTCCTTTTGGTCAGGTGCTCACCAGGTTATTTGAGCTTCTTAACCCTTTACAGGTAAAAGAGGAATTAACCCTTTACAGGGTAAAGAGGGATTTTATGCTACCCTTAGATATATGTTTATGACAGCACCTCCTAGAGCACTGCTGTTTTCCTTAAAGATCTCCCATCTTGTCCAACTCAACCTAGGCTGTGAGAGCTGACAAGATTGCAGACCTAGATGGTACAGCTGAAGTTGATTGGTACATCCAATCATTTGCTTTGAGCAGCCAGCGTCCCAAGTCAGATTCTCATGTCTTGTGTGACTTAGGGTATGTCTACACTGCAGCAGGGAGTGCATCTCCCAGCCCAGGTAGACAGAAGTGCACTAGCTCTGCTTGAGCTAGCATGCTAAAAATAGCTGTGTGAATTTTGTGGCACAGGCTAACCATTTAAATATGTACTCCTGTTGGCCTTGTGGGATAAGGGTTAAGGTTTGGTCTCAGGTGAACAGCAGAAAAGGAACAAAAAAAAAAGTCTCTTTAAATGCGTAATATTTTTCTTTGCCCCTCATTTTTCACAGGGCCACAATGTTACCTCCTTGCTTCTCTTTTTGATGTTTCTATTCTATGTGGGTTCTGATACCACCCTCATGTTCATAGTATCTGAGCATCGTCTAGTAGCACTTTAAGCGATGTGACAATTCACTGCTAACATCAGCTGTGTCTTCATCATCCTGCCGAGGAGTTTCACCATTTTGGGGCACTCTGTCCACTGCAGTTTTACATTGAAGCATTTATGTTTTGTACTAACCACTAAGCACCTTCCCGCTTGCACAGCAAATTCAGCTAGGGTCAAATTCAAACTGGTGGGGTGAGCGAGTGGCAGATTCTCCCTCCTCTGGTGTCACTTGTGTCCTTGCTGAACCACCCCGGCTATCGAGAACTCTTATCTCTGGCTCATAAAGTTTCTTTGAAAAAGCAATTTCTCTGTGCCTTTGGTGCATCAAGTTGTATTAAATTGTCTGTCTGTTTTTTGTTTGTTTTCTGTTTTTTTAAAAAATCCTATGAAATGATAAAGCCTGAACCATCTTCTCTTCCCCCAAGGCTTTAATCAACCCTCTATAAATTACTCTATTCAAGGAGTAGAGAGGAGAACGATCTATAAATTCTAGAGAGGCAGTAACACAAAAGGAAAGGAGGAATCATTGAAGAGGGTTAAGAGGGCATAATAAGGAGTGAGCTGAAAAGGGGAAATTTAACCATGAGGTCAATTAGACTCAATGGAACAGGTGCTAAGAAAAGTCACAGAAGCGCTTTTGCCAGAGGTGGCCAAGAGTGAATTGGATGAGGCATTTAAGAGGTTAAAATAGAAGCAATCCCCATGCTACACAAGGAGTGGATGATCTGTGACTGGAGTGTGTCTTCCCGCAAAGAAGACAATATCTGTATGAAGATCATTTTCTGTTAGTAATGGCTTTATTGAGGTAATCTGCTCTAAGGATGACATAATAGGTCTCTTCCATTTCAGAGTCTTTAGATGAAAAAAACTCTCTTTGAGGCTGTGATTTTATGTTTAAATTGTCTAATCATACCCAGTTAAATCATATTATTGAATCCTAGATTCCTCTTGGCTTAGGTGCTGGATAAAGCCGAATCCACAATGTGACTATTACCAGTAGCATCTCTGGTACATTAGCTAAATGAATGGAGCCCATCACTTCTGAGAAACATGTGACTTTTGCTTTTTCTGATGGTCTTGATTGTGGCTTGAATTGTCTTTTTTCCAGCTCTGTGCCATGAGCACATGCATGTTTCCACACAATCCATTCTAAACTATTTCTCTCTTAACAGGAGAATTGCTCACTGGACAGCATGGAAAGACTTACCAGAGTCTTGGACTTCTTGTATCAAAAAGTAAGATCTCTTCACCAGGTTTAAGCCACTTATTGTACCTGACTCATTTGCCAGGTTACCCCAGATTCCCTGACTGAGGTACGTGTATAGCTGCAAATCTTCTGGGTTGGATTTTTAAAAGTGCCTCAGTCACTTAAGAGCACACGTCTCCTTGAATTTAATGGGATTTGTGCTTCTAAGTCAGTCACTTTTGAAAATCCAACCTTTTGTCAGCAAATGTTTTATTCACATACACTTTGTATATATCACTATTTTAAAATATCTTTTCATCTATAAAGTGACAACTAGATGTTTGGGTGTCCAGCTAAGGCCTATGCACCACTTAAGTCCTGTTTTGACATCTTAATTGGTGCGTTAACCTTGTGATCTCTCTGCACAGGAGTCAATTTCATTCCTGTTGAGCCAGGCAGTACATGAAAATATTACATGTTTATTTGTTGATTAAAATACAGGGTTCTTGGGGACTAGTCAAACAATCAGACTAACTAACACACAAGATGTCAATCCTCTAGCAATGACTGGTGCAGACCAAAGACAGGCATCATTCATTTTAAAAAATCATGTTGAGTTTTTTCCCTTTTCCTTTTTTGTCTTAAAACCTCAGTGTAAGTCATTTTCTGCTTGTCCATCCACTGCTCCAGGCAAATCATTATTTCAGTGAAATGTGCTGCACCTAGACCATACGGCTTTATTAACACAACTAGCATTTATGAGTGTAACCCTCCTGCCCCTCTGAGTTGGCAGCAACAAGGGCCGGGTTCAGTATCCAGGGGTTCCGTTTCAATAACACAATACCAAACCAGCTCGAGCCCCCACCCAGTGACCTGGGAAAATCTTACACACACCCCTAGGTGCCTCAAAGAGGCAATGTTTCCCCTCTCGCAAGCACAGAGTCCTCGGGTAGCAGAAAGTTTAATTAATGAGATGAACAACAAGCAGTAAAATTGGGAAAAACCTAACTAGAGTCCTACCAAACCGTGAGCAAAGACCCACCCAGGAAATTGGGCTGTGTCCTTTTCCCGGGCTCTTGAGTCCAGCAACCCCAATCACCACAGTCCCAAAAGTCCCACAATCCAAAAGTCTCTGTCCTGGTCAGTGCAGCCCAAAGTTCGAGAGTCTATCTGCCGAGGTCCCTCCCCCAGCCTGGGAGAAGGGACCTTACGTGTCCGGGCCAATGCCCTGCCTCTCCATGGGTTCTGCTTCCTCCTTCTCCACGAACTGCTCTGCATTACCAGCCACATCTCACTCTGCTCCTCCTCAGCCTCCTCACAAACTGCTCCGCTCCACCAGCTGCTCTGCTCACCAGCTGTCCGTGAGCTGCTCCATGGTCCCTGCAAGTGCTCGGCTCCGCTCGCCTGGGGCCGATCACCACTGTCCACAGCTACTCCGCTCTGCAGCCACTCTGCTCCACCAGTCCGTGATCCGCTCCAGCCGCCCACAAACTGCTCCTCTCCGCAGCTGCTCTGTTCCACAGTATAGCTTCAGGCTCCCCCACTAGTTAGCACAGCACACAGTGCTCACTCAGTAATTTCAGCTCTTAGTGATTTCAGCTCATAGTAGGGGAGCCCAGTGCAGTGCACCATTAGCCCAAAGTGAGTTCAGTTCAGTAACCTGTATCTACATTCTTAACGGAATAAAAAATCAACTCTGACATTCCACAGTGAGAGGGTGGAACTGGTGCTTCTGGCTCCACAAGGAGACTGCACCACAGGCACAGATACTGTCCCAGCCTCTCTCAATTCACTGGGTTTGGAACCATGTCCCTGTCTAGCAAGTACCGACCCAACTGAGTTGGTCATTTCTGTCACAAAGCAGTCCCACAGCTCGGCAACCTGGGATGGGTAGGCGTGCCTATGCAAAAACATATCTGAAATTCTTTCCACCAGATGTCAGGGTAGAGCCATCCTGACTCTGCTTACATGAGTATATATCAATGGTAAAACAGAACCTTTCTATGTTTACGTTATCTAGATAAGGTATTTGTATACCCATCAAGAATTGTTTTTTCTCTAACTAAGGTCAATACATATGCAAAAAGGTCTCTACATATGCAAAAACTATTACTCTTCGAATGTATGGGCCAAACTCTGAGCCTTTTAATAACTTTTTACTCAATCTCACTCCACAGGTCAGCTATCACCAGCTTCAGTGAGAATTTTGCCTAATCCTATTGGCTCATAGACTCAAACTCATAGTCGAAGGGACCAATATGATCATCTAGTCTGACCTCCTGCAGCAAGGCAGGCCACAGAACCCCACCCATCCACTTTACACAAACCCTAACCCATGACGAGTGATTGAATCCTCTAAATTGTGGTTGAAGACCTCAAGCTGCGAGACTCCCCAGCAAGCGACCCATCCCCACGCTGCAGAGGAAGGCGAAAAACCTCAGGGCCTCAATCCCATCCACTCAACTCGCTGAGGAAATTCCTCCTGACCCATGGCATTCATTAAACCCTGAGCATGTGGCAAGACTTACCAGCCAGCACCCAGGAAAGAATTCTCTGCAGTAACTCAGTTCCCATCCCATCCAACACCTCACAGACATTGAGCAGACTTATCTGCTGATAATCCAAGATCAATTGCCCAAATAAACTTCCATCATATCACCCCTCCATATACTTATCAAGCTTAGTCTTAGCCAGATAAGTCTTTTGCCCCCACTACTTCCCTCGGAAGGCTGTTCAGCACTTCACTCCCCTAATGGTAGAAACTGCGTCTATTCAAGTCTAAACTTCCTAATGTCCAGTTTGTACCCATTCGTCCTTGTGCCTACATTAGTACTAAACTTAATAATTCCTCTCCTCCTAACGTAATCCCCCTAATATATTTATATAGAGCAAGCATATCCCACCCGCAGCTTCTTTTGGCCAGGCTAAACAAGCCAAGCTCTTTGAGTCTCCTTTCATAAGGCAGGTTTCCATTCCTCGGATCATCCTAGTAGCCCGTCTCTGAACCTTCCATTTGAATTCATCCTTCTTAAACATGGGACACCAGAACTGCACAATAATTCCAGGTGGGGCTCCACCACGCCTTATATAACGGTACTAACACCTCCTATCCGCTGGAAATCCATCGCTGATGCATCCTAAACCGATTTGCTTTTAACGGCATATCACATTGCGGCTCATAGCCCACTCTATCAACCTACCCCAAGGTCTTCTCCTCCTCTGTGCTTCCAACTGATGCGTCCCCAATGTATATCTAAAATTCTTATATTAATCCTAAGTGCAGTACCTTGCATCTTTCACTATTATATTTCATCCTATTATATCCAGTTTACAAGGTGGTCCAGATCTTCTGATAGTATCCGGTCCTTTCTTGTTAGCAATACCCCAGCTTTGTGTCACGCGCAATTTATTAGCACATTCCCTCTCTTGCCAAGTCAGTAATAAAAAGGTTAAATAAGATTGGTCCCAAAACCGATCCTTGAGGGACTCCACTAGTAACCTCCTCCAGCCTGACAGTTCACCTTCAGTACGACCCACTGGAGTCTCCCTTTAACCAGTTCCTTATCCACCTTACAACTTTCATATCATCCCATCTTTCAATTTAACTAACATTCCCCATGCGGAACAGTGTCAAACCCTTACTGAAACGAGGTAAATTAAGCTACGCATTTCCTTTGTCTAAGTAATCCGTCACCTTCTCAAAGAAGGCGATCAGGTTGGTTTGGCATGATCTACCTTTAGTATATCCCATGTTGCAATTCGTCCCAATTACCATTGACCTCAATGTCCTTAACTACTTTCTCCCTTAAAATTTTTTCCAAGACCTTACATACTACAGACGTCAAGCTAACAGGCCTATAGTTACCCGGATCACATTTTTTCCCTTTCTTAAAAAGGCTCATTATCATCAATCTCTTTCCTTCCCTTCTTAAGTTTCTGTTCATGTCACTCATGCTCATAACAATGAGATCTTTATGCACATCCATTAGGAAAGCTACATCTTGATTTGGGAGAGAGGAGGTATGAAAGATTAATAGGCCAGTGTAATAAGGAACATATCACCTCTAGGCCTTGCATACTTATCTATCTAAATGATAGTTCACCTGTTTGATTTCAGTCTAGATCAGTAATAAATGACAGCTGTCATCACCTGGTGGTCTTTCAGTGATATATGTAAAATGAGCTAATTGGCCACAGTTCACAACTTGTCTTCTCAAACTAATGTTACCCTGACTGGCAGTCACAGGAGGAGGGCCAAGGACTGAATCAGCCATGTCTGAAATCACTGATTCTTTGAGAGGGTCCCTCCTGGTCAGGGGTGAAGTACATTGATAAGGCAGTTCGGAGGAAACTGTACCAGTTCTGTGAATAAGTAGAAATCTTCCCAGGCAATAAGAGTACTATTTTAAAAATGAATAAAAAAACTCTAATTGCAAATTCTGCATGTTCATTTTCTACCTCTGTTGCTGTAGGTCCCCAAAGCCTTTGTAAACCTGGTGGATTCCACTGAGTTCAGAATCTTCTATCTTTCACACAGTGATCAGAATAAAATCAGGTAAAGAGACGTTCTTTGAACTATGTACGGGCCATGATCTCCCTTTAGTGTTCCTGATAGTGTACTGTATTCCCCTCTCCCCCTCTCCCCAAAACATGGCAAGAATGCTTACATATTGACTGCATTGTATGTACTAGGGTCTTGTGAGCAGTGCATTTAAAGTTTTTTCAGATGCCTTTAGTACCTAGAAAAATGAAATTCAGCACATTAACATTCAATGTTTTTCCCACAGAAAAGTTCTCATTAATGGCAAATAAATTCTAGATCCCAGAAGCCATGAATCTCTGAAAGACTCTAAGATTCTAGAAGCCACAATGTTCAAAGAGGAATATTCTTTGGATTATAATATTTTATAAACAGCCATAACTACTTATATAGCCATCTTGAAGCACTTCACAAGCTTGCATAGGAGACATTCCACCCATCAGTGAAATGTTCCATGCCAAAGGAGCATTGGCAATTACATAACAGCTTAGCAATGCTACACTGAAGTTTAGGTCAAGAACAAAGCTATTTAAGTCAAGAAGAGAAAGATCTCTTCTCCAATAGAGATTGCAAGGGGAGATTAAGAAAGCAAAATCTGATGATCAGCATTTGAATTTGGCCAGTACACCAGGGTCTACCCCTCTACTCTTGTAAAAAGTGCAGTGTGATCTTTAATAACTTCAGGACATCAGTTTTACATTTCACTCAAAAGATGAAGTAAATAGCCATTGCATAGAAATAGGTAGGTAGAAAGGCCAGATGTGCCTGCTTTAGCCACCAATGAGACTTCATTGAGTTATGGGTTGAATTTGGCTCAGTGTTTACCAGAAGTTCACAAATGACAATTCGTGTAGTATAATGTATGGTGTGAGAATAATGGCACAGCTTGAGGGCTGCTACCACAATATTAAGGCAATAGTTCCTATGCAAAGTATTGCAAGAGTTCAGTTCGCTAATGAGACGGGAAATGGAAATGTTTGAAAGCAAATGCTAAATTATCTGCAGCAGCTAATTCAAGTACGAGAGTGATGCCCACTTGACAGACCCTGAACTAAACCAAGCCTGGTGTATTTTGCCAGCTGAATAGGTTCAAAAGTCAAGAAGCCGTCCAAAACAATGGACATGGAAACCAATATAATTCTGGGATAAAGCGGAAAAGCAATGTGTCCCATGTGATTTCTGGTCTTTGTCAATATGCAGCCTTCTGCAATGATGCTTACTGGGCCTTCAAACATATTCTGACACATGACTGTCAGTGGCATATTAGAGTTCCAGCCATGTCCCCATCAAGCAAAAATTGTTACCTGAAAGTAATCTGAAAGTATTGGGGTTTTTTGGTTTTGGTTTTTCATTCTGCAGTAATGCATCCAGGGCGCCATGTAACTGTGTTGACGAAGACACCAAACTTGATGACATCATATTGAGATGGTCCTACCAGGTATGGCTTTTTCCATATTTCTTGTTCTAAGTTGGTAAAGGTAGACTGCTACGCTCATGTTCAAGGTTAGGGAGATGAGGGGTTATCTGTCTAATACAAATGTCAACAGAGCGATGATTATGGGGTAACATATTCTGGCATCAGTAGCATGTGAAAGTAACATAATAGTATAATTAAGCAATCTCCGCACCTCTTGTAGATGCTAATGATTTTATAGCTCGTAGTAACATAGGATTTGCCATATCTAATTAGAGCAGTGGTCCTTCTAGTCCAGTATCTTATCTCTGGTACTGACAAATGTCAGATGATTTAGAAGCTGGAAACTTCCTATATTACAAGTGGCTGAATGTGCTACTGTCTTGTATCTGTAATTCCTTCTACAAGCTGCAGGAAACCAGTTTTTATTCTTAAGCGTGAAATTTGATTACCTTCCTTAGCTGCTTTAAGAAAATAGTGTTAATTCAATGCAATTCTCTCAGAGCCACAGGGAAATTTCTAACTGTGGCATAAAATATTTTAATTGAATTACTACCTTTGTCTTTGGTTACATCATTTGATTATTGTGGTTTATTAGGGACGGAGATGACCTTAAATTCATTTAAGACATGGATAAACTGAACTGTGGTCTCTCCAGCATACTGTTAAATGGTTGTTATCTGTCATTCAGAGTGATTTGGAAAAGCTGCTGAATTCTGGGAGGTATGATGTGAGGGACGACTTCACCATTGTTCTGCAGCCTTTCCTCCAAGAAATAAATCTGCCTCATAGAATGGTGAGTGAACATCAACCATTCTCCTCCTTTCTAGGTCACCTTTGGTGACAACGACAGAAATATTCAGCTGGTCCTTTCATAGAATCATAGAATACTAGGGTTGGAAGAGACCTCAGGGGGTAATCTAGTCCAATCCCCTGCTCAAAGGAGGACCAACACCAACTAAATCATCCCAGCCAGGGCTTTGTCAAGCCAGGCCTTAAAAACCTCTACGGATGGAGATTCCACAACCTCCCTAGGCTATCAAATCCCCACCCCCCTCTCTTCTCTTCTGCAGACTAAATAACTCCAGTTCCCTCAGCCTCTACTCGTAAGTCATATCCCCAGCCCCCTAATCATTTTCGTTGCCCTCCACTGGATTCTTTCCTATTTGTTCACATCCCTTCTGTTGTGGGGGGACCAAAACTGGACACAATACTCCAGGTATGGCCTCACTAGTGCCAAATAGAGGGGACTAATCACTTCCCTTGATCTGCTGGCAATGCTCCTACTAATACAGCCCAATATGCCGTTTGCCTTCTGGGCAACAAGGGCACACTTCTGATTCATATCCAGCTTCTTGTCCACTGTAAATCCCAGGTCCTTTTCTGCAGAACTGCTGCTTAGCGAGTTGGTCTCCAGCCTATAGCGGTGCATGGGATTCTTCCTTCCTAAGTGCAGGACTCTGCACTTGTCCTTGTTGAACCTCATCAGATTTTTTTTTGGCTCAATCTTCAATTTGTCTAGGTCACTCTGGACTGTATCCCTACCCTCCATCATATCTATCTCTCTCCCCCAGCTTAGTGTCGTCTGTGAACTTGTTGAGAGTGCAATTAATCCCATCATCCAGATCATAAAGATGTTGAACAAAACTGGCCCCAAGACCGACCCCTGGGGCACTTTGCTTGATACTGGCTGCCAACTAGACATTGAGCTGTTGATTACTACCCACTGAGCCCAACAATCTAGCCAACTTTCTATCCACTTTATAGTCCATTCATCCAATCCATACTTCTTTAACTTGCTGACAAAAATACTGTCGGAGACTGTACCAAAAGCTTTGCTAAAGTCAAGATATATCACATCCACTGTTTTCTCCATATCCACAGAGCCAGTTATCTCATCATAGAAGGCAATCAGGTTAGTCAGACATGACTTGCCCTTGGTGAATCCATGTTGACTGTTCCTGATCAACTTCCTCTCCTCCAAGTGCTTCAAAATGGATTCCTTGAGGACCTGCTCCATGATTTTGCCAGGGACTGAAGTGAGGCTGACTGGTCTCTAGTTCCCCAGGATCTCTTTCTTCCCTTTTAAAAATATGGGCACTATATTTGCTTTTTTCCAGTTGTCCAGGACCTCCTTCCGATCACCATGAATTTTCAGAGATAATGGTCAATGACTCTGTAATCACATCAGCCAACTCCCTCAGCACCCTTGGATGCATTAGATGTGGATCCAGGGACTTGTGCATGTCTAGCTTTTCTAAATAGTCCCTAACCTGTTCTTTCACCAGTGGGGGCTGCTCACCTCCTCCCTATACTGTGTTGCACAGTGCAGCAGTCTGGGAACCCCCAACTCTCTAAGCCCACCTTGCCTCAGTGGCTACTGCCAGTCATTGTCCAGCTCCCTTTCCCTGGGGCAGACTGCAGTCTGTAATTGCCTCTCATCACAGGCAAAGGGGTTGAACCAGCTGAGGATAGACGACCTTATTAATCCGCATCAGAATTAGTCTCTCCATGACTTTGTAGGTATCACACAGCAGAGACACTGGTTGGTAGCCCTTGGCGCCTGCCAGTGATTTCCTTGGCTCTACACTGAATTTCTGGGAGGCTGCAATCCTGAGTCCAATGATCAGAAACTGAAGCAGCCAACTTTTGATGATTTGGCCTGAGGTGAGAGACAAACTCATTGTGGATGTTATCTGGACCAGGAGTTGATGTACAGTCTGGTCATGCTCTTGATTGGTAAAAGCAGCCATTGAGTTCATATCCACTCCCAGAGACTGCCATCTCTCAGCAACCATCATTTTAACTGCACAGCTGAAGGCTTTCTCTCAGTTAGGAGCTCTGTCATTGGCCATCAGCTGGGATGCAATGGAGTTTTCTGTGATTGGCTATTCTCTTTTGTCCAGATTATAATCTCCATCCAGTCTTTTAATAATTTGCCAGGCTTTTGACCACAATGCATGAAGTTCAGTTTGGAAACAGTTTCTTTCTATTGCTATTGTCTGGTTTGATCTAGAAGGTGAAAAAGTTCTCTACTTTTATAACCTCGTGTGTGTTCTTGAGGGATTTAAATTTCTGATATAATCTGACTGCATCAGATAACCATCTAGGAATAACTAGTTGACGGAATGCCTGAAGTGTAGATTTCATTGCAGCAGATAGAAGTTTATTGCAGAAAGGTTAATAATAGGGAGACTGTGGAATCCCTGTCTTTGTAGATTTTTTTAAGAATAGATTAAACAAACACCTGTCAGGGAAGGCCTAGATATATTTAGTCCTGCCTCCGTTTGGGAAGGATAGACTTACTAGATGACCTCTTGAGGTCCCTTCCAACTCTACATTTTTATGATTCTGCCACTGGAATTTGTGGTCTATTGCTGTCTAATTTTTAAATTTTCAGTCATTTTCAGTTCTTTGATGCACATGATTTTAAGACTTACACTATGACAGCAGGGGCTTTCAGCTACTAGCTGTTTTTAAATGTAAAGCTATATTGCTCTTGGTTTCTTTAGCTGCCTAGACCCGCAGGATATTGTGCATGGGCTACTAAAATCTTTCAAACACTGTGGCTTTTACTTGAAAAATATTGTTCTATATGTTCTATCAAAAGGTCACAATCAAGTTCTTTAGGCCAGTGCTTTTAAAATTCCCTTAAACATCAGCTTAGAGAAATAGCTCTTTTTTCCAAACCAGGCTCTGTTAATCCTATTAGCATATTCTTCCTCAACCTGCACATGTGACTCTCGCTATCACTACTTGCTTTGCAGTTACTCTGATCTTCCTGCTATATCGTGGAATTTATTGCCTTTTCAGTGCTGCCTCCTAGTACAAAGTACATCATTCATGTCTCAGAACAGTGTCCTGTTCTATCTCTACCCAGAGGCTGCAGTGGAGGTCAGCTTCTGGTGCATATCTACTTGTTCAGATTATTTTAAAAATGTGTTTTTCCAGTGCTGAGTATCATTTTCTCCTCCAAGCATTGGTTCTAGGCCTTATGCATAAATGAGGTAGCACTGTTCCACCATGTCCTATTCTAAAATACTTTCTCTTCCAGGGCTGGCAGGTTAATGGCACTTCCATACCGAAGACGCCAGAGGAAATCACTGAAGAGGAGTGCTCTGCCTTGGGCGTGGGTCTCTGGAACAACATGGTAAGAAGTGTTGAAGATGTTAGGGTTGATTAGGCTTAGCACAAATGCCTGGAACCTCAAAGCCAGTCAGTCCTTAAGTAGGGAGGGTTCTGTCATTAGCAGTACTGCGAGGAATGGGGGAAGCTGATGAAAGTTCCCTCATAGCTACCACCCTCAGACAGGTAGGGAGACTACTCTATATTTAAAGGTGTAGTACAGAGTCCAGAATGACCTCTCCTTCCAGGTACAAAGCTATGTACACTGTAGTAAGCATTTTGAAAAGTCCCTGTGATGTCCTCCTTTCAACAATAGTCTCCTAAATATGGGGCAGGCACAAAGACACATAAGGGTACAGAAAAGTAAAGAAAAATCCCTTCTGTTGGTGAGCCTGGCTTCTCTCACAGTGTCACAGCACAGCTACACAGAACCCCATTCAGGAGAATGCATCTGGGTCTTGGCCTGGCCTTTCAGTTCCTAAACTGATGTTGTAACAGTTATAACATTGCAGCACTGAACATAATGGAGTCCTAATCTGTGACTGGGGCTCCTACGTACCACAGCAGTACAAATAATAATATACTCTTTTATACCATTTTGCCAAAATGTTCCTATTTTGAGTTAGATGGTTGGTCTGGAGGCTCCTCCATTTCTGCCTCAAGGTTTGGATCCAGGATAGACAGACTCCGTACAGCTGTGGAAAGCTGCAAATGTCTCTCTCCGGGGACTGGTTCTTCAAAGAAACATGGACACTCCTAACCCCAGAGCATAAGAGCCAAACGGCAATTTGCATTCACAAAATTTGTGCATGTAATTGAATGTGGGCAGAGCTCTAGGTACTTCCACGTCCAGCTAGCTGATGGTGAGTGCAAATCAATGAGTGAGAGGGACAGAGCACTCTGATTTGTCACTGTGGTTAATTTAACTGGGGGCAAAAATTCAGACATATTTTTTTTTTGCACCTGTCTAAAGTGAAATCTGGTCCCAGTGTTTTGAAAATGCTTCCTTTAGTGTATTTGCTGTTTTAGACGTATCTGCTCTATCACCAGAGTTTTAGTTTGAGGCATTCCCCCCCGCTTTTTATTTAGAAATTTGCCTCTTTCAAAATTTTCCAAGGTTCTTCTTTCCCTGGTGATGCCAGCAGCCACATTTCAACACACACACTTATATTTTTTAAAAGGATTAAGTTAAAATAAATAAATGGCTGTTAGTGGAGCTATATTAAAGAAAACCACAGGGAATTATTATTATTATTATTTATTTTGGAGGAGCAGATATTCATGAATGAACCAGATGCTGGCATCTAAAATTAAAAATGTTGTAGTTTTTTTTTTTTTTTTTTTTTTTTTTTTAACTAAGGGCTGGGGGAAAGCCAACAGGTGCAGAGGAGCACACGGTTCAGGTGGAGACATCCCCAAGGGATGAATTTATTAAAGGGGACACTCTATAGCTTAGTAAAAAGGACAGGAAAGAAGTTTGTAAAGTACAGGTAGGAAGTAGTGAAGAACAGTCAAACGTAAGAGTCCCATTTAAATATAACACATGAAGGCAAGCAACTGAATATTGACAAAATGTACAAGTGCTTGTATACAAAGACTAGACTTCTAAATGCTAAGATGGGTGAACTAGCGTGCCTGGTATTAAAGAACGATATAGATATAACAGGCATTGTGGAAACTTGGTGGAATGAGGATAATCAGTGGGACATGGTACTGCTACCAGGTTGCAATATATATCTGAGAATGACAGAGCAGATCGTGCTGGTGGGGGAGTGGGACTATATGTGAAACAAAGCCTAAGGAAAAATCTTAAATAAATCAAACTGTACCATAGAATTTCTATGGATAGAAATTCGATGCTGCAACAGTAGAAGTATAGAAGTAGGAATTTATACTGATCATCTGCCCAGCATGGTGCCTGTAAAATGCTCAGGGTGATTAGAGAGGGTACAAAGGCAGAAAATGAAATAATAATGGGGGATTTCAATTGTCTGCATATTGACAGGGTCTGTATAACCTAAGGAAGGGATGTAGAGATACAATTTCTAGACACCATAAATGAATCCTTCTTGAGCAGCTTATCATGGGTGCAACAAGGGGAGAGGCAATATCTTAAAAGATGCTCAAACTAACTGTATACTGTAAATAAACAGAGAACCAATAAATAAATAAATCAAAAATGCAGCATAACTAAACAACAGAGTACAAGAGGCAGTTAGAGGCTAAAAAGCAACCCTCAACAATAGAAAGGAGTATAGATTTTGGTAAGTTTAGTGTAAAAGTATAATTAGGTAGGCCAAGATGGGTGAACTAGAGTGTCTAGTATTAAATGAGTATATTGATATAATAGGCATCACAGAAACCTGGTGGAATGAGGATAATCAATGAGACACAGTGATACCAGGGTACAAAATATATCAAAGGACAGAACAGGTCGTGCTAGTGGGGGAGTGGCACTATATGTGATAGGAAGTGTAGAATCAAATGAAGTAAAAATCTTAAATGAACTAAATTGTACTATAGAATCTCTATGGATAGTAATTCCATGCTTGAAAAATAAGAATATAGCAGTAGGGCTATATTACAGACCACCTGACCAGGATGGTGTTAATGATCTGAAATACTCAAGGAGATTAAAATAAAAAACTCAATAATAAAGGGAGAGGGGTAGATCAGTGGTTTAAGCAGTGGCCTGCTAAACCCAGGATTATGAGTTCAATCCTTGAGGGGGCTGTTTAGGGATCTGGGGCAAAAATCTGTCTCTGGGGATTGGACTAGATGATCTCCTGACATCCCTTCCAACCCCAATATTCTGTGATTCACTTAAATAATGGGGGCTTTCAGTTATATATACATATAACCTCAGGAAGGGATGGTGAGATAAAGTTTCTTGACACTTTAAATGATTGCTTCTTGGAGTAGCTAGTCCTGGAACCCACAAGAGGAGAGGCAATTCCTGATTTAGTCCTAAGTGGAGCACAGGATCAGGTCCAAGAGGTGAATATAGCTGGACCACTTGGTAATAGTGATCATAGTATAATTAAATTTAACATCCCTGTGGTGGGGAAAACTCCACAGAAGCCCAACACTGTAGCATTTAATTTCAGAAAGGGGAACTACACAAAAATGAGGGGGTTAGTGAAACAGAAATTAAAAGGTACAAAAGTGAATCCCTGCAAGCTGCATGGAAACTTTTTAAAGACACCATAATAGAGGCTCAACTTAAATGTATACACCAATTTGAAAAACATAGTAAGAGAATCAAAAAAGAGCCACTATGGTTAAACAACAAAGTAAAAGAAGCAGTGAGAGGCAAAAAGAGATCCTTTTAAAAAGTGGAAGATAAATCCTAATGAGGAAAATAGAAAAGAGCATAAACTCTGGCAAATGAAGTGTAAAAATATAATTAGAAAGACCAAACATGCGAACAAATGAGATCCAGTGGATATAGTGTATTTAGATTTTCAGAAAGCCTTTGACAAGGTCCCTCACCAAAGATTTTTAAGCAAAATAAGCAGTCATGGGGTAAGAGGGAAGATTCTCTCATGGACTGGTAGCTGGTTAAAAGATAGGAAACAATAGAGGTTTATTAAAATCATGAGTGGTATAGAGAAAGTAAATAAGGAAGTGTTATTTATTCCTTCTCATAATACAAGAACAAGGGTCACCAAATGAAATGAATAGGCAGCAGGTTTAAAACAAACACAAGAAAGTATTTTTTTTCACACAATGCACTGTCAACCTCTGGAACTCCTTGCCAGGGGGTGTTGTGAAGGCCGATACTATAACAGAGTTCAAAAGGGAGCTAGATAGATTCATGGAAGATAGGTCCATCAGTGGCTATTAGCCAGGATGTGCAGGAATGGTGTCCCTAGCCTCTGTTTGCCAGAAGCTGGGATTGGGTGACAGGGCATGGATCACTTGATGATAACTTTTATGTTCATTCCCTTTGGGGCACCTGCCATTGGTCACTGTCAGAGGACAGGATACTGGGCTTGATGGACCTTTGGTCTGACCCAGTATGGCCATTCTTATGTTTTTAAGAAAGAATTTGAAGCTTAGGACTCAAAAATTAACAGCAATTTTTTTAAAGTACATCAGAAGCATGAAGGCTGCCAAACAATCAATGGGGCCAATGGATGATCAAGGTGCTAAAGGAGCACTCAAAGAAGAAAAGGCTGTTGGAGAGAAGCTAAATGAATTCTTTGCATTGGTCTTCTCTGTAGAGTATATAGGGGAGATTCCCACTCCTGAGCCGTTCTTTTTAGGTGACAAATCTGAGGAACTGTCCCAGACTGAGGTGTCAATAGAGGAGGTTTTTGAATAAATTCATAAATTAAACAATAAATAACAAGGTCCAGATGGTATTCACCCAAGAGTTCTGAAGGACTCAAATATGAAATTGCAAATCTAACTGTGGTATGTAACCTATTGCTTAAATCAGTCTCTGTACCAAATGACAACATTTTTTAAAAAAGACTTTAGAGGTGATCCTGGGAATTACAGCCAATAAACCTAATTTCAGTACCAGGCTAATTGGTTGAAACTATAGTAAAGAACATAATTATCAGACACATAGATGAACATGATATGTTGGTGAACAGTTAAAACGGCATTTGTAAAGGGAAATCATATCTTATCAGTCTACTAGAATGTTTTGAGGGAGTCAACAACCATGTGGACAAGGGGGATACAATGTACTTAGACTTTCAGAAAGCCTTTCACAAGGTCCCTCATCAAAGGCTCTGAAGCAAAATAAGAAGTCATGGGATAACAGGGAAAGTCACCTCATGGATTAGTAATTGATTAAAAGACAGGAAACAAAGGGTAGGAATATATGGTCAGTTTTCACAATGGAGAGAGGGCTGGGTCCCCCAAGATTCTGTACTGAAACCTGTGCTATTCAAAATACTCATAAAATGATCTGAACAAGGGGGTGAACAGTGAGGTGGCAAAATGTGCGGATAGTTAAGTCCAAAGCTGACTGCAAAGAGTTACAAAGGGATCTCACTAAACTTGATGATTGAACAACTAAAGACAGATGAAATTCAATGTTGATAAATGCAAAGTAATGCACTTTCAAAAAATAATACCAAGTATACATACAACATAATAGGGGCTAAATTAGCTGTTCCTACTCATGAAAACATCATCATGGATAGTGCTATGAGAACACCCACTCAATGTGCAGCAGCTCTCATCAAAGCTAACAGAATTTTAGGAACCAGTAGCAAAAGGATAGGTAATAAAACAGAAATATCATAATGCCACTATATAAATCCATGGTATGTCCACACCGTGAATACTGCGTGCAGTTCTGGTCAGTCCATCTCAAAAATAATATATTAGAATTGGCAGAGGTGCAGAGAAGGTGCAATGAAAATGATTAGGGGTGTGGAACAGCTTCCATATGAGAAGAGATTAAAAAGATTGGTATTATTCTGCTTAAAATGGAGACGACTAAGGGGCAATATGATAGATAGTTTTGAGCAAGTGAATAGGGCAGTGTTATTTACCACTGCACATAACACAAGAACTAAGGGTTCATGAAGGATAGGTCCACCAATGGTTATTAGCCAAGAGGGTCAGGGACGCTACTCCATGCTTTGGGAATCCTTAAACCTCCAACTGCCAGAAGCTGGGCATGAAATACAGATCACTGGAAACTGCCCTATTCTATGCTTTCTCTCTGAAACATTTGGCATCAGCTGCTGTCAGAGACAGGTTATTGGACTAGATGGGATCATTGGTCTGACCCCGTATGGCTGTTTTTATGTTCTTATTTACCAAGCATCTGCAGTTCCCATTTTAGGGCAGGTGAAGCAGGTAAAAACAAAATCTGAGCAGTTCAATAAACACAATTTAAGAATAAATCCTTGCAGATCTTTGGTTTTAATTTCTGTCACTTACTGGCAGCTTGAGGGTTAAAACCTAATTGTAATTAAGGCTAAGTTTTTGTCATGGTTATTTTTAGTAAAAGTCAGGGACAGGTCACGGATAATAAACAATAATTCATGGAAAGCAGGACCTGTCCCTGACTTTTACTAAAAATATCCCTGACAAAAGGGGTTAGTGGGTTCAGCACCCATTTCTGCTGGGGCTTTTGGGTCCCCCACTGCTGCAGGGTGTGGGAGCTCTGGGGTCCCCCTGCTCACAGGGCAGCTGGGCAGCTGTAGGGGTTCCCCCCTCCACCCATCATAGCTAGGCATTGCGGGGAGTCCCCGTGCCCGCTGCAGCTGGAGAGCTGTGGGGTCCCCTGCCAGAGCAGGGGCTGGGAGCTGTGGGGGACAGGGGGCTGGATGAGAGCTCCAGCCCCAGGGCAGAAAACGTCATGTAGAGCAATGGAAGTCACAGATTCTGTGACTTCCATGAGCTCCATGATATAATCATAGCTTTCATCGTAATCAAGGCTGTAACCTTGGAACAAAAGGGCTGCCTCTCTGTTATCCATGAACACTCATTAGGATAACGTTAAAGTTCATATCTCAACTCCTCTTTTACTGCAAGGCAAATACCATGATAAGATATGTCATGCTCCTGTGTCATTGTGTTTGGCTCTGTTCCACTAGGTAAATGCATACGAAGCGGACTGGAAGCCAGTTTTAGCACTGTCACAGAGTCTGCCTGTGAGATCAGGCAAGTCACTTAACTTACCTGTGCGTCAAGTTCCCCACTTATAACCCAGGGCTGAAGATACTTGCTTAACTTGCACAGATATTACTAGCGCTAATTAAATGATTTGTAAAATATTTGAAGACAGAAAACACTTCCTAAACTAAATATTATTTTTGAATGGGTTTAAGTGTAAAACTACTGAGGTAATTCACACAAATATGAAAGAGTTAGGGCAACAATCTATCTGCTAAGCACAATTTTTTTTCCGTGAAATTTCTATGAAAGTGATTTTTTTCCCACTGGGTGCAAATAATGAATTTACTTGAGGGGGAGGGAGCTACTTTTGCCAATTTTTGCCACCAAAAATTACACTTTGCTAACAGAAGGTGGAAACATTTTGTCTGGGGTCAGCTTGGCCAATGTTTTAAGGATCCTGGATTTCATTGGCAAACTGCATCAGGTAGGGAAGCCAGAGGAGATTCTTACTAAAATCTTAAAGTAGAATCCACCTTCATGCCCCTCATCCCCACCCCACATCTTTACTGGACTATGCAGCTGGCATTTCAGCCACTAAAATTAGAGACTGGATTAGAACTTTGTCATTCCTGGGTTCACGTGCTCATTTCATGGAGCCTATTAAGCCTCCCTTTCCTCCAGTCTTTCCAAATCCCAGCTCTCCAGATTCCAGTGTGTGCAGATGCCACACGCAGCCTTCTTTCTCACACATATTGTACAAAGAAGTGTGACATCCCCATCCCCATCCTGAAACAATTCTACTGCCTCCCCCTTCATTGCAGGGTCCAGTACAAAACTGCACTCGAGGGTGAAATCCTGATTCCACTGATGTCAATTTATCCCCATATGTTCAAAGCGTTCCATGGATGTGTACACCAGTCTACCTTGTCTTCTCTCTCTAGCTCCCGCTCAAATCCCTGCCCTTACCTAGCATCAAACTCCCGTGTCTGCCTTCACACAGTAATCTGGTACCTGTAGGTGGGAGAGCCTTCTTCTCTGCAACTCCGGCCATTGGAACAGCCTCTCTATATCACTCTGCTTCCATGATTCTCCTTATAAATTCACATCTCTTCTGAATACATATCCTTTATTTGGCCCCCTTGACTACACCTGTTAATATTTCCCTCTTCTATACTTGTCACTTTCATTCTGGAGACGTTTTGGGAAACTTGTGTGTGTGGCAGACATTAAGCAAAATGAAGTTGTACTGTCAAAGATGGGCCTCTCCAGGATTTGCTGTCGGCCTCTTATATTTTTGGAGATGCCGTTTGAATCGATGAACTGACCTAAGGTGAGAAAAATACTTAGTTCAGTTGTGCTTTTATCTTTTGTTTGGATGCTTCCCTATCTGTTCGTCTCCGTGCCTCTCCTCTTTCAACATTGAAATCTCTTAGTAAAGCTGGAGGTTCTCAGAAAGGCATCTCTCTGGGTAGACTTTGTTATCTGCAATCCCTTTGATGGTTGCCTACAATTGCGTGAGACTAGATGACAGGTCAGAATCTTTGGAGTTTAAAAGGCATGGAAGATTTCTTTATCTGATCAGCATCTCTGACAAGGGGAAGCTCTTACTCTCATCAGAATAACATCCGGCGATATCTGCTAAAAAACAGACCCACTGTAGGGGGAGCTGATACGAGATATAAATCAGGGCCAGTGTAGCAGTAAATACGCAGCAGAGTAGGCAGAAGCTCAATTTTTGTCTCCAATATGCTCTGCTCCTTCCACTTGATGTACGAATTCCAGGTGCTCCGTAGATGTTTTACAAAATGCGTAATTGCTGGTTGGGAGCAAGGTTCCAGCAAACTTTATATATTTAAGAAAGTGGTTTGTGAAAAATTGGCAGGTGGTTGGGAAAAGCTGTGAGTAGTTATTTGTATATTTAGACCACCATCACTTCACCAGGCTGATATCTACAAAGGGCAGTTTGATTAATTTGGTAAATGCTTTGCAACATTATCTCTGAAAATATATCTAGATGCTAAGTGCCTTTCATTTGTATTTAAAGAATTTAGACAAGAAGCTTTTACTCTTGTCTGTAGCTATCATTCATGTAACAAAATAGACCGTGAAAAGTCCAGCCCTATAAGATAGGGTTCTTGTCTTCCTGGTTTGTTTTTCCCTAACTGGGTAGTGACCACAGAGGGATTTGTACTATGCGTCATCCTCTATATACTCATTAAATGTTTTTACTTTCATTTTGGGAACATAGGAATTGCCCAACTGGATCAGACCAGTGCTCCATTTAGTCTTTGACAGTGGCCAATAACAGAATATTCAGGGGAATGTGAAAAATTCTGTGGTGGACCAAATAGAATAACCTGCCCATGGGATAAATACCTTTCTGTCTCCCATCAGTTAGGGATTAGCTTATGTCCTGAAGTGTGAAGGTTTATATCCTTTCTAATATTTTTAAAATCTTGTCTAATGTAACTGTGACTCTTCTCATTATCCATACAAATGTCTAATCCTTTCTTGAAATCTACTAATCTCATGGTCATAAGACTGTGACCACGTGTTCCACAGGCTATGATGTGTAAAAATCAGGGCCGGCTCCAGGAACCAGCCCAACAAGCAGCTGCTTGGGGTGGCCAACGATGAGGGGCGTCACGTCCGGGTTCTTCTGCAGCGGGTCCCTTGGTACCTCTCGGAGTGAAAAACCAGCTGCCAAATTGTCGCTGAAGACTGAAGTGGCGGTGGTAGAGCTGCAGATTGAGATTTTTTTTTTTTGTGGTTTTTTTGCTCTTTGGGGCAACAAAAACCCTGGAGCCGCCCTGGTAATAATAACATTTCCAATACCAAATTCTACAGGCCACTTCCCTCAGATCCCACTGGGGAATACACTAAGAAACTGCAACATCTACTCAGGACACTCCCTACACTAACACTGGAACAAATCAACATACCCTTAGAGCCCCGACCAGGCTTATTCTATCTACTACCCAAGATCCACAAACCCGGAAATCCTGGACGCCCCATCATCTCGGGCATTGGCACTCTCACTGAAGGACTGTCTGGATATGTGGACTCTCTACTCAGACCCTATGCCACCAGCACTCCCAG